>NC_060130.1:88240938-88543969 GCF_021461395.2 Schistocerca americana
CTGGCGGGGGAGGGTGGGGGGCGAGGAGGAGAGGGAAGAATATTCAGCTTGATTGGGGGCGATGTTGTAGGCTTCAGATTTTAGTGATACCGTACTTAAAAAATGGCAATGGTACTAACATTCGAAACATTCCCTCGATATCTGATGCTTAATTCCATTATGCATAAATAATAAGTAGGTATAGCCTAAGTTAATTAATTAGCTAGAATAAAATTATGTGAATCAATAAAATAATATTATTGTGTGCAATAACTTAGATTTACAGCAAACTAATCATTGAGGCATTTTTACAACTGTCTGCTTATCCATCTATGAAACTCTCAGTGGGTCCTTCGCCCCTACTGTTAAAACTTTTACAGAAGCTTGACAGCTATCCTAACCCATCCCATTTCCTACTTTTGTCACCAACTTATTCACTCTGCTGAATGAACTTTCTACACTGAAAGTGGAAATGGGAATGGACAGCACACATTCAGCGAGTGTCCCTAGTGCTTCATGGGTGATATCTGTCCTTAAAATAAAAGAAGCATCGTCAGAAGACTACTCTTCTGATTTATTACAAGCAATGTACTTAAAAGAACACAAGTCTGCAAAAACAGAGTCAACATTTTTAAGTTATAACATCATACACAGTTCTTCACAATTTTTATCATTAAATTCTTGAAATGTTTTAATTTTCAATGTATGCACTTCGTTCTATCACTTTCACATTCTTCTCACTGAACTGTTGCTTATCAATTATACTTTTCACAAATTTTCCTACATTTCCCATAGTCTGTTTCCTGTCCTCTGTGAGTAACACACTTTTAGCTTCTGTTGCATCTACTCACAGTTTTTTAATTTTATTCATTGTTTCATTTTCCCATTGTTTTCATCACAACTGCAAAGGTAATCGATGTGTCTTAAATGTTCTAGAGTTCCAGAAACAAGTACAGAGGGTTGTGAAATTTTGAATGATTGTTTTTGCAAAAACTGTACTTAAGTTTGAGGCAGCGTTTAATGTATTGTCCAAAATCAGTAAATCTACAATGACATTGTAACTCATAATTTCTAACAAGATCTTTCTTGCTAAACTTGCTAAATCCGCATGTACCTGTGCATATGTTCACATGTCGTCATAATGGTCTTGTAATTTAGGAGTATAGCAAGAACTGTGCCCAGTGGAATGCAACAGCATCACGTATTTTTGAAAGAGGTTGTCCTAAAGCTCACTGAATTTCACACAATACATTTTTTCGTGAAAGAGAAGCATGAAAAGGTGTATAAATGTCCTTAACAATATATAATGTGTATTTTATTGTATGGCATTTATTTCTACAGTTGGTGGCAGCAGATGACAAAAAAATGTCCTCTACACTGAATGCATGGCAACTCGTGGCCCCTTTTCTCTGTTAACTAAGCACAGACCTCAGTTGCAGAACCACTAAAATAAGCAGCGCCATTGAAAGACTATGTTACTAATTTGCCACAAGAAAGATTTTGTTTCTTTAGTTCACTATCAATTGCTGTAAATATAGATTAAACTGTTTACTCTTCAATTCAACCATACAAGAAAGCCTTTCCTTCACTTCAAAGGATGGAGACAGTACACCACAACTAACTAGTAAAGACAACTGACTTTGGTTAGACACACTTTTACATTCGTCTGCCATTAAGGAAAAGTATTTACCATGAAGAATTGTTCCATCTTTATCCTCTACAACCTCACCAACGCAATTTAATAATTTTGAAGCAGTATATTTCCTAAAATATGTAGACCATTCACTCTGAAATGTAATACACTTTTCAAGATTAACGTAGCTTTTTAGTACTATCTTACGAATTAGAGGTTCATATTTTGTTGTGTGGATGATTTCTTTCTTACACAGATAATACACACTTCGAATTAAAGGAGACACTGCTCCGCAATTTAAGTACATTTTGAAGTACATTGGTATTTGCATATTTTCCTGACTTGGAGTGCTTTTCTATTTTTCCTGTGCTTCCAGCAGCTTTTCTACATTTAGTGAACTATACAGAAATGAGCACCCCCCCCCCCCCTCCTGTTTTTTGTAGAGCTTCAGTATCGTTTTTGAAATGAATTTCACACAGTTTGCAAAAAAACCCACTCTGATTGCAGTCTAGGTACAACTTATACTGCCATTTTCGCTGGTACTTAATCTCACGTTCAACACTTTGTTTAGGATGACAACTTAAGGAGAGATCAGAAATAGGGCATTTTATATTCGAAGACAGGAAGAGTAACTGAAGATTCATAAAGCAATTCACCATCTCATCCACTCGCATTTTTTTTTTCAATAGACTCACACTCATCTATGTTTTCTGCAATAGATTTTCCTTTAGTAGAAAAGAAAGCAAATGAAGTTTGTTTTTTAATGTGGTATTTTGGCATTAACAACTCTTTTTATACGATGAATTTACGAAGACACATGCACATTGCATAATTGTATCACTCTCCCATAGTAAGCTGTGGGCTGAGTAATCGTTAAAATAGCTGTATACAAGAAGTTAGAATTTATTGTAACAATTGAAGTTCATTATTGTCACAGTGTGTAGCAGGCAGTAGACTTTGTGTTTAGATAGATCCTTCTCGTATGTATTTTATTACTAGTTGTCCATAGTTGATTCCACACTTCATAAACAGCTTCTGATGCTGCAGTTAAAATTTGCCAAAACAAAACATGCTCATTCGTTATTACATTACACCATCCCATTATAGGTCATGGATGCACTATATGCAAGGAAGCAGTTACTAGGGTAGCAGAGTACATGTGATGTGCACATGGGGGTATTTTAGGTCAGTGAACTCCTCCCCCCTCCCTCCTTTGGGTTCAGTGACGAATTGCCTACCAAATTCAAAGTTACGTCAGCCACAATGTTCTCAGAGAATGATCGCCCACGTAGTTTGGATACAGCAAAAGTTCATATGATTTTAGTAAACTGCAGGAACATCCAAAGGAAGTTCAAAGAATTAGTATCGCTTATTGAAGGTTATGACGCCCAGATAGTATTATGAACAGAAAGGTAACTGAAACCAGAAGTGAACAGCCACAAAATCTTAAGTTCAGATTGGAATATTTGTCTCAAGGGTGAGTTAGTCGCCAATGATGACGACGTATTTATTGTAGTAAAGAACTTGATAATATCTAGTGAGGTTATCATAGATCCCAAATGTGAATTAATGTAGGTGAAGTTAAGCATCAAATGTCTGTCAAAAATGGTAGTTGGATGCTTTTATAGACCACTTGGGTCAGGAGCTGTAGTGGTAGGATGCTTGAGAGAGAACTTACAGAATATCAATTTTAATTTTGCTGGTTGTGGTGTTATAATGGGGGTATTGCTGGTATCGATTGGGAGAGTTGTGCTATCGAAACTGGTGCCATAGAAAGGGATTCATGTGACACTCTTCTGAATGTCTTGTCTGAAAATTACTTTGAGCAGATTTAGAGTACCAACTCGTGAAGATAGCATCCTATCAACAAACAGACCTAAACTTATCGAATCAGTTAGTATAGAGAAAGATATCAGTGATCACAAGGCTGTGATAGCAACTATGACTGCAGGTTTTGGAAGGAATGCTAAGAAAGGTAGGAAGATATTTTTCCTTGGCAAGAGTGACAGGATACAAACTGAGTAGTCAGAATCAAATATTCAGTGATGACGGCAAAAATATGGAGCACAACTGGAAAAAATTCAAAAGCATCATTGAATGTGCCTTCGAAAAATATGTACCGAGCAAGATCTTGGGATATTGGAAAGATCCACCGTGGTTTAATAGTCGTGATAGAAAACTGTTCTGCAAACAAAGAGAGATTCATCTCAGAGTCAAGAGAAGTCAAAATATAGGTGAAAAACAAATGCTGAACGAAGCGAAAATGAGTGTAAAGTGAGCAATGGGAGAAGCATTCAGTAACTTTTAAAGTGAAATATTTTCAACCGATGTGAGAAAATACTCTAAGAGGTATTATGTAAAATCAGTAAGCGGTTCGGAATTCACTCAGAGACCGCTCCAGCACCAAACGGAAGATAACAGAGAGAAGGCTGAAATACTGCATTCGGCCTTCCAAAACTGTTTCACTGTGGAACACTGAGTCCCTTCTTTCAGTCATCATATGTACGTCGAAATGGCAGATATTGAGATAATCGATCACCGAATAGATAAGAAATTACAATAGCTTAGTAGTGGGAAGGCATCAGGACGAGATGAGATATGTATAAGATTCTATAAGGATTACTGGAAAGAACTTACTCCCCCTCTAGCAGCAGTTTCTCTAGATCGTTGGAGCAACGAAGGATACCTAGCGACTGGAAAAAGTGCAGGTAACACAGTTAATAGACTTACAGCATTGACGTCAGTGTGTTGTAGAACTGTGGAACATGTTTTATGCTCAAGAATTATGATATTTTTGGAGAATGAAAATCTCTATAAAAATCAACATGGATTCCGCAAACAGAAATCTTGGAACTTCAGATCGCTCTGTTCCCCTAAGAAATCCACAGCGTTGTGTTCAACGCGTTCAGGTTGAGCCGTTTTCCTTGACTTCAGGAAGGCACTTGACACAGTCCTGCACTGCCGTTTAGTGAAAAAAATACGTGCTTATCGAGAATCGGACTACCTTGCAGATAGAACTCAACACGTCGCTCGTAACGAAACAAAATCAATAGATGTAAAGGTAATTTCAGAGTACCCTAAGGAAGTGTGATATAACCATTACTGGTTACATTATATTACTGATCTAGTAGAAAGCGTCGGATACTCTATCAGATTGTTCGCAGATGATGCGTTTGTCTATAACAAAGTAGCAACCTCACAAGACAGTATCGATTTACAGAACGACTGCGGAGGATTGATGAATGTTGCAGGCTCTGGCAGCTGGCAGCTTTCTTTCCCTCCCCCCCTCCCCCCCCCCCCCCCCCGAAATTTTGTTAGGTTGGTAGCGAAAGCGCAAGTGACCTTTCTTTGCTGCCAGAATTCAAACTCGGCGACGATTCCTAAGAAGAGGTGGCAGTCTGGTCCTTGAAAAGTAGTTGAAACTAGGTAGTTGAAAGTATAGTGAACACCTTTTCATACCTATAAGAAATTGCAAATTGAATTATTTAATATGATTAAAACTGAAATGCAATTAAGTTCTTAGGTAATTAATAGGTTAGATGCGCGATGTGGGTGTTAGCCTATTTAAAGAAGTTTATGTCTGGCGTGTGTATGGAGGTGGCGGCTGGGGGTGTGTGATGCAAGCGGTCGGACGCCTGCAGGCCTTTGGCGAGGTTCGTGTTCGGTTATAACGCACTCGCGCACGAGAGATAGCAGACGATCTTGTCATCACATAACGTCACAGTAGCATCCTCTGGTGGTCGCGATGTGAAGTAGACTCTCGATCTCGTGGTGGTGGATATACTGGATGCAGCCATCTTGAATAACGGTACTTGCGTCATGATTGACGTCAGGAGAGCACCGTCTGGTGGCACTGATATGAACTAAGCTAGTTGGATGCCAGACTCAGTGGCGGACACATCTGCTTGAAATTGGTTAAATAATAAAGACAAGTGCATTTTCCCCGCCATTTTCCTAGGTGTGACGGATTATCATGTTGGAATTTGAACATCTCACCATTTCCTGGGGGGAGAGGGGTTATGTTAGTGGTGGTAGCCCAATTGACCTTCTTCCCGTCAAACTTCAAACTTCCCGACAAAATCCGCCATCTTGGATGATGTCATGGTGATGCTCTCTGGTGGCGACGATATCAACTAAGTCAGTTGGGCTCTAGAGCTTGTGGCGATCACGCATACTTGAAACTGGTTAAATAATAAAGAGAAATCCATTTCTTCCGCCATTTTTTTGGTGTGACGCATTATCCTGTTGCAATTTGAAGTTCCTGTCATTTTTAAGGGCGAGGGGGTCGTGGCACTTTCCCAACAATATTCAAACTTCCCGCCAAAATCCGCCATATTGGATGACATCAGCGCCGCCATCTTGGATAATTGTACTTTGGGGCAGAAATGGTGTTGTTCCAATACCGACGATACCCTTATCTCTGATGAACACTCGCCATCTTGGAGCCAGTCACATATCTGTGAACTTATTCCATATGCTTGTACCTGCGCTTACAGCCTGTAATGGTGCACAGTGTCAAACGCCTTCCGGAAATCTAGAAATATGGAATCTGGCTGTTTCCCTTAATCCATAGTTCGCAGTATGTCATGTGAGAGAAGGGCAAGCAGAGTTTCGCCAGAGCGATCTTTCTTTTTTAAAACAACACTGTTTCGTGAACATAAGCTGGTCAGTCTCTAGAAAGTTATTATTTTGAACTGAGAATATGTTAAAGGATTCTACAGCAAACCGAAATTTGGTATATTGGTCTGTAACCTTGCTGGTCTGTTCTTCTACCCTTCTTATGTACTGGAGTCACCTGCGCTTTTTTCCAGTGGCTAGGGACTGGGCGAGAGAGTCACAATAAATGCAAGTTAGGTAAGGGGCCAATGCTGTAGAGTACTCATTGTAAAACCGGACTGGGATTCCATGTGGACCTGGTGATTTATTTTATTTCAAACCATTCAGTTGTTTCTCAACGTCAGGGAAGCTTTTTACGATGTCTTTCGATGGTCAAATGATGGTAAGTTTGTACGATTCTGCTGTGTGAACGATTTCTTGAACGTGAAATTTAAAACTTTGGATTTAATTTTGCTATCTTCGACTGCCAAATGCACATTGACAGCACGTTACATTTGAGGCAGGTTCTTCAGCGTGGTAGTAGGCATTCGGCAACTCCAACTGTTGAACTTTTTACATAACAGCTCACTTAACAACTGCAAATACCTACTCATTTTCATAAACCTGAAAATACCTCCACTATATAACCACGAGTTCAGTGAAGTTAATATGCCTACTCACATAAGGGAACTGAACAGTACATAATGGGGAAGTATAGTCTGCCTGTAAAGTGAAAAGCGAGTAGCGCTTGTGGTGGTTGAAGTTGTCTTTCCCAGAAGAACGCTACAGCTGCCGTACCGGATGACTAGAATCGGTTTCCCGTCTAGCAGTGTATAACTGCTTGCTGGTTCTGTCTATATGTGTTTCTTGCGTTAATATTACTAGTATCTCATACCTATATTTCATGTATATTTGATGCAATTTGTGGAAAATAAATACCATCCTCCCCCTCTCACCCCCCCCCCCCCCACCCCTCTCCTGGGTGTGCCCGTGCGCTCTGTTGCCTCTGATTCACAAGGAGAGTTGCAGAAAGGTCTGTATAACTTTGTGAAAACCCAGTACTGGTTCTTGAGACGTTGTGGTGTAAAGAGAGTGGGAAATCGCCTTTTCGCTGTCCAGTTTGCAGACGTTTGAAGGAAGGAAGTGTATATCACAATCCGGCGACCTAAATACCCTCGCTCTTCTACGCTGCATCCTAATTTCTCCATCTTGTTACACCTCTAGAACACACTTCATCCCTTAATAAGGCTGTGTATTGCACTTCGATGTGGTATAAACATTTAATATCTGTTCTTAACCCACTTCATTTCACAGTAAACATTACTTTTATGCCATTAAAACACTGTTTCTAATAATCTGTGAATCTTTAATCCGCTGCAACACGGAAACTATTAGTCCTAGAGAAAAAAATTAATTGTACCTTTTTTGTAAGAAATTTAATGTGGTTTAATTTTTTACTGGGAAACATTTTCGCTAGAAGCCGCCGTTTTCGAATTATTTAAAGAAACATAAAAAGTGACCTTCAAATGTCTCCCATTCCCACGCTCACACCCTACCCGTGGTATTTTTAGAACGATGGTCGTGACATTCCCTTTTAGAATTCTACAAAAATTTGCAACTATACGTTTTTTTCCCTCTGTTCGATCGTTTTTAGTAGTCGTTGACTGGGCTATTTGATTTCATGTGATACTTGAGTGCAGGATAGGTAAGACGGTTTATAATTGGGTGTTTGGACGTGGTCGTATTGCGTGACGCCGAAACATGGGAGATTCATTTTTGACATCGAGCAGGAGCTGGTCTTTTCACGTGCACCGTGAGGACGATGTTAGAACGCGTTGTCTCTAAAGAGCGTTCCATCTTGCAAATACTATATTAGCTGTATAGGAAATTTTTGCCTTAGCATATGCATATAAAACAGCTATGTGTAGTGTCCTAACGCTTACATAGGGGAACATATCTGTATGGCGTCGAGACTGGTGGTCTAGCGCTAAAGTACGTGCCTAAAAACAGAAAGTTCGTGGAATTGAAGCCCAGGCAGACCAGGATATGCATTGCCTGCCAAAAAAAGTGAAGCACCCAGAAGACATGGTCGGATGGTAGTGTAATAACTACATACGTACTCCACAAGCCACCGTACGGTGCATGGCGGAGGGGACCCTGTATTACTACTAGTCATTTCCTTTACCGCTCCACTCGCAAATAGAGCGAGAGGAAAAGGTCTGTTTGTATCCCTCCTTACGAGCCCTAATTAGTCTCATCTTATCTTCCTTACGGGAAATGTCTTGGAAGCAGTAGAATCGTTCTGCAGTCAGCTTCAAATATAGGTTCCCTAGATTTTCTCAATAATGTTTCTCGAAAAGAGCGTCGCCTTCCCTTCAGGGATTCTCATTTCAGTTCCTGAAGCACCTACGTAATATTTGCGTGTCATAACCCACCAATAAAAAAATCTAGCAGCCCGTCTCTGGATTGCTTCGATGTGCTTCTTTACTCCGACGTGATGAGGATACCAAACACTCGAGCAGTACTCAGGAATGGGTCGCACTACTGTCCTATGTTAGGTCTCCCTTGCAGATGAACCATTCTGTCCTAAAATTCTCTCAATAAACCGAAGTCGACCATTCGCCTTCCCTACTACAATACTTACACGTTCTTTCCATTTAATATCGCTTTGCAATGTTACATCTAGATATTTAATCGACGTGACTGTGTCAAGCGGCACACTACCAATGCTGTACACAGAGGTGACAAAAGTCGTGGAATAACGACATGCAAACATACAGATGACGATAGGTAGCGCATTGGCAGAACTGTCACTTGTACTCAGGTGATTCACGTGAAAATGTTTCTGACCTGATTATCACCCCACAACTGGATTTAGCAGATCGAATATGGAACGGTTCGAGCCAACGCATGGGACATTCTATTTCGGAAACAGTTAGGGAATTCAATATTCCGATATCCAGGCATTACCTCACCACAGTCAACGCAATGGCCGACTGCCTTCACTTAACAGCCGAGAGCAGCAGAATTGTCAGTGCCAACAGACAAGCAACACTGCGTGAAACGACCTCAGAAATCAAAGTGGACATACAACGAACGTATCTGTTGGGACAGTGCGGTTGAAATTTAGAGTTAATGCGCTATGTCAGCAGACGGCCGACGTGAGTTCGTTCGCTAAAAGCACGACATCGACTGCAGTGCCTCTCCAGAGCTAGTGACTATATCGGTTGGACCCTAGGCGACTGGAAAACCCTGACATGGTCAGATGAGTCCCGATTCCAGTTGGTAAGAGCTGATGGTAGGTTTCGAGTATGGCGCAGATTCCACAAAGTCATGGACCCATGTTAGCAACGCGGCTCTGTGTAAACTGATGGTGGCTCCATATTGGTGTGGGCTGTATTTACATAGAATGATTTGGCCAGCCAGATCGCCCGACTTGAATCCCATCGAACATTTACGGGACATAATCGAGAGGTCAAAAATGGTTCAAATGGCTCTAATCACTATGGGACTTAACATCCGAGGTCATCAGTTCCCTAGACTTAGAAGTACTTAAACCCAACTAACCTAAGGACATCACACACATCCATGCCCGAGGCAGGATTCGAACCTGCGACCGTAAGCAGCAGCGCGGTTCCGGACTGAAGCGCCTAGAACCGCTCCGGCACAGCGGCCGGCAATCGAGAGGTCAGTTGGTGCACAAAATCCTGCACCGGCAACACTTATCGACAATTATAGAGACAGCATGACTCAATATTTCTGCTGTGGACTTGCAATGACTTGTTGCGTCCATGTCACGTCTTGTTGCATACGAGCACACGGAATAGGTTCCCAGATATATGCTGGGCAAAAGGCAGTCTGACACGATATTAGGAAGTATCCCATGACTTTTCTCACCTCAATGTATTCGAACATGACGGGTTTATTTTTCCTACTAATCTGCATTAAACCAGCTAGAAATTTTGCCTAAGTCATCTTGTATCTTCCTACAGTCACTCATCGAAGTCGTCTTCCTGTACGCCATAACATCATTAGCAGACAACCGCATATTACCGTTTATCTTTACCGCCAGATCATTTATGTTTACAGAAAATGACACTTCTCTGGAGCACTCCTGACGATATTCTTGTCTCTGATGAACACTCGCCGTCGAGAACAGCGTACTGGGTTCTGTTACTTAAGAAATCTTCGAGCCACTCACATATCTGGGAACCTGTTCCGTACGCTCATACCTTCGTTAACAGTCTGCAGTGGGGGCACCATGTCAAATGCTTTTCGGATACCTAGGAATATGGAATCTGCCTGTTGCGTTCATTCATAGTTCGAAGCATATCATGCGAGAAAAGGGCAAGCTGAGTTTCGCGTGAGCGATACTTTTTAAAATGTGCTGATTCATGGACACAAACTTTGGTGCATACGTATGCACCATTGGTGGGTATGTGAATGGTCAGAGTTGCAATTCTCTAAGTCCAGTAGAACGGTCAACAGAGTATATTCGGGTTGTTCATGTTTAGTGTTATTACTAGGCGTAGCAGGGTATGGAAGTGGTGTAAACACTGTCAGATATTGTCACTGTAAAGGACGCAGAGATGCCGTATACTCGTCGAGCATGTCTAGTTACCACAAGGGAGGCTTGCCGCATTCATTGCAACGCCTTCACATCTGCGCCTACCATTTACGAAGAAGTAATGAACGCACTACTGTACATCATTGGTTGGAGAGTAGCAGCAGCTGCGTTATAGAATTACCATCCCATATGAAGGCTTCTGTTGACACCACAATCCAAACGACTGTTTTTGGAGTTGTGTCGTGTTCAGGGAGCGTAGACCACTGATGAATGGTGTAGCATTGTGTTCAGCAATGAATCACAGTTCTTCACTACCCCAGTTGACCATCGTCGAAAAGTACGGTAGCTACCTGGGAAGATCTCCCATTCTCCAATGCTTTTTAGTGGAAAAAACGATGTTCTGTTTGCGGAGATGGTGATTGACTTGTTGTAAGGTATTTTGGTGGCACAGCACTGTTACTCCTGGCGGCATTGTGTGGGTATCTGTTGGGTATGTCTTCAGGACACAGGTGGTAGTGACTGAGCGGACTTTGACAGCACAAAAATACGCCACGGACATCCTGCGACCTCACGTGTGCCAGTACCACAGAGCCATTTTTACACAGGACAATGCTGGTCCACACATGGAGTGTGTATCTATGAACTGCCTGCACGATGTTGAAGTACTCCCGTGCCAGTGCGATCCCCAGACTTATCAGCGATAGAACATGGCTGGGACCAGCTCGGATATCAACTCGATCCCAGTACCAGTAACTAGGACATCAAGCAACAGTTACGATAGATTTGGGGCTGCTTTCCCGAGGAGATGGTACAATGGCTGTATGGTACCCTTACAACAGAATCAGTACATGTATCCAAGCCGGAGGGGGCCCAACGTCATTTTGATAAGTGGACTCATATTGCCAAGTTCTTTGTAAATTTGACTCGATTTTTTACGAACTTCTCGTCCAGGTCTCGAAGACACAAGGGATGTCAACTGGACACTGTGTCATCCTCTGCCTGTGGCGTCATGCAGATGCAGTGTGGAGGTGCACATGGTCAGCACACTGCCCTCCCAGTCATTTTGTTAACTTCCCACATAGTATAGCCGCTACGTCTCATTCATGTAGCTCCTTAATTAGCACCTCATACCAGGAAAAATCCTTGCCAATACTGGGAATCGAACCCAGGTCATCCGCATGGCTGCTATCTACGTTGACTGCTGAGCTATGGAGGTGGACTATTCTCGATTTTGTAATCAGTGATATAACACCAGATACCCACTCAACTCTTGTAGTTTCATCTGATTTCCTCCTCGCCTTCTGAGTGCTTCACATTTTTGTCAGGCAGCGCATTTCAGTCTGCCTTTGCCTGTTAATGATGCGATGATTCACCAGGAACAACATATGGTTCGGATTACACACGAAACTTTAGGTCCCATTTCCCTGGTAGGATTACTGGGTAAGGTTAAGGACACGCAAGTCGCCATACTGGCGTGGTGTTACACGGTATTTTCCATCTGAGTGGTTTAAGGTTAACTACATTCTATAATAAGAATAAGTAATGATGTGATCATTCCTGTAGTCAGCGCTAGAAAGGTAGCTGTCATGTGTCATGCCCTGCATCTTGTAGTGGAATGTAAGAGGAGCATACCACTGAAGAATAACTTGGTCATCCCAGCCTCTGTCGCCTCGTTGAAGAACGGATTCAGTGAATTGTGGATACTTAACTGTCGCCAAGAACTGTAGATCCTTCCAAGATACATGTGCATAGCAAAAGTTTCACGTTTTGGTCCTACACAGGCCAGTCGAGTCCGACCGATCACTCTGTCATCCTCTGCGAATGGCGTCATCGGATGCGGTTTGGGGTGTAAGTGGTCCACACTGTTCTCCCGGTCGTTGTCGAGTTACTTGACCTTGGAGCCGCTACTAATCGGTCGAGTAGTCACTCAGTTTGCCTTATGTGGCTGAGTGCACCCTGTACCAGTTCTTCCACCAAATAAAAATGTGGTGTCACCGCCAGACACCACACTTGCTAGGTGGTTGCCTTTAAATCGGCCGCGGTCCGTTAGTATACGTCGGACCCGCGTGTCGCCACTATCAGTGATTGCAGACCGAGCGCCGCCACACGGCAGGTCTAGAGAGACTTCCTAGCACTCGCCCCAGTTGTACAACCGACTTTGCTAGCGATGGTTCACTGACAAAATACGCTCTCATTTGCCGAGACGATAGTTAGCATAGCCTTCAGCTACGTCATTTGCTACGACCTAGCAAGGCGCCATTACCAGATACTATTGATACTGAATCATGTACAGTCAAGAGCGACGTTCACCAGTTATGGATTAAAGTTAAGTATTCCACCAGCTACGTCCGTTTTACTAAATTCTAATTTCCTTGTCCTGTTCCAGACCTCGCGCCAGCCTGCGTGAGCTAAAACGCGTGCCTTTCGGCTTCCTCTAACAACCCGGTGTTGGCTCTCCTGCCAACCCACAACAAAAAATCCATGGCGCTACTGGGAATCAAACCTCAGTCGCCTTGTGGCAGTCAGCTGCACTGACCACTCTGCTATAGGGGCAGACAAGTAATTCTACTGAAACAATGAAATCCAGTCACAAACATTATAATTATTTGATGTGTAATATTAATCAGGCATTTCTCGTATTAAAAGTTTACAGAAGCTATTTCATTTTGTCAGTAAATAATAGTCAATGAATGTCTGGAAATTTGTCAGTCATGGAGTATTGTAGCATATTGTGCACTTGCAATCAGAAACTGTGCAAGGAAGTAGCAGTTGAACAGTATTCAGCAACCCTCTAAATCTCTGGCTATGCTTTCCATTACCAGTTTGATTCCGTAAGTAAAGCTGTCCTCAAACCGAAAATTGGTTTGAATGCTACAATGCTTTACCGTTCTTGGTACTAGTAGAGGTGATACGATCTTTCCTTCGTCTAATCTCTGATCCATTTTACATAGTGAGGCAGAGGAGGCTCTAAAGTTCTACATTGACTCCAAATTACAGGGCAACTTAGAGTTTTTCAGATGTAAAAATCATTGTTTTAGATGCCAAAGGTGACAGTTACCAGACATAAATTGTAGAATCGACTGTCGCTTTAACACTATACATTTTTCATTTGCAGCCTGACGCTTCCCTACTGATCCACAACCTGGTTAATGTGATGGAGAGTCCTATTATATTGTACCTGCACGCTGTGCAAAAACAATGGTATTGATTCAACTGATTTAAACAAGTAATGGACTAACACCAACACAATGCCTTCGAAGAGGAGGCTACGTCAGGTGACAGGGTTTCTGCAACAGGGACGCCAGACCATGACAGCTGTTATCAACTTCTGTCAGAGCTGGACTTACCTGTTAACATATCCGCTGATAAGGCGGATACACTAGTGCTGTTGTTACATTTCATTACATTCTATGATTCATATTCCAAGAATATGATGGGGAGAAGTCCTTGGGATATAGTATACAATACAATAATATAACTAGATTACATATTAGATGTAATTAATATTATAGCTTAATATATTAATTTTAAGTCCCTATAAATATACTTTTCGATAGAGAAGAAAGTGTTATCCAACAGAAAGCTTTTTAAAGCATTCTTAGTTCCTCTATATCAGCCATGAGACATTTCATATTTTCTTACAGGTTGTTGAACACACTTGTACTCATTTATTGGACACCACATTGTTCTAACTGTAAACGCTTTAAGTATTTATAGAGATTGTTCTTGGCTCAAATAATATAATCACACTTTGTACTAATATCTGAGAAAACAGAAAGATTGTTCACGACATAGAAATTGTGATAATGTCATCAATATACAAAGTTTCTTGCATCAGTCTTTGTAGGTTGTTCTAGGGTAACACCAGATATAATTCTACAAAACGCTACTGTATTCTAAACATCTTTACATTGTAAGTACAGGATCTGAAAAAATGAAACTATAACTAATTAAGGTATGGAAATATACAGTATAAACCATTTTCTTCGATTAGTCATCACCCATAGCTGTAACTATAGGTACAAAAAACTTAGCTGAACTAGAGTACTTCATAAATCTGGAATGTGGATTTCCCCTTAAAAGTTGTTTCTGTGGATTGTCCCAAGAAATACTGCTTGTATTTCATTGTTTGAAATACTTGTTGGTTCTGGAGTTGTGTGAAAAGTACTGAATTCCATTTACTAAAACTTGTCAAATTTAATTAAAGTCCATTTACTTTGAACCATATGTTAATTTTTTCCAAGATCAAACTATCTCCCTATGCAGTAAAGAACTAACTGAATCGTTTATTCCTTTATGGGCACAATCTGCATAAGGCACAAAGGATTAATATTTGACTGTTCAAATGGAAAATCATTAATGTATATCATTATAGAAACAACAAGGAACCAAATACAGAACACTGTGGCACGCAATATTTAATTGCTACAGATTCAGAAGTGCCCATTTGTGTGTGATGGACATTACTTAATGCATACTGCTTTCAGTGTTGCAGATAAACTGAAAACAAAATTTCTATAATATTTTAACTTTTGTATGGTGGTATACTTGCCATACTCCAGAAGACACTACAAGATTCCAACCGGATTACCTCATGGTTGGACCGAGATTCTCGAATCAGAAATAGCTATTGTTTTGTAAGGCATAACGAGGAGCAGATATAGTCTCAGTTCACAATTTGGTAATGATGAGGAGAAGACTGAAGCTCAAGAGAGTCGTCCCAAAGAACCACTGTGGAAAGAATTGGGATACTGAAGTAGTGATGAATGATGAAGTATGGTTGCAGTACCCTAAGACTGTAGATACAGCGATAATGAATACCACAGTAGACACCTCAGTTGAAGAGAAAAGGTGATCTCTGTAGAGGACAATTACAGAAGCAGGACTGACAAACATCGGTACAAGGAAGGTAACAGAAGAAATACTTCCACTGATTGACAAAAGAAGGAAGTACAAAAATATTCAGAGAATGACAGGAATACAGCAATATAAGTCACTTAGGGCCGACCAGAGTGGCCGAGCGGTTCTAGGCGCTACAGTCTGGAACCGCGCGACCGTTACGGTCGCAGGTTTCAATCCTGCCTCGGGCATGGATGTGAGTGATGTCTTTAGGTTAGTTAGGTTTCAGTATTTCTAAGTTCTAGGGGACTCATGACCTCAGAAGTTAAGTCCCATAGTGCTCAGAGACATTTTGAAGACATTTAGGAACGAAATAAATATGGAGTGCATGGAAGCAAAGGAATGAAGGCGAAATGGTTACAGGAAAAATGTGAAGAAATCTAAAAAGTAATGGTCGTTAGAAGGACTGAGTCAGCGTATAGAAAGTCAAAGCTAGCTCTGGAGAAACTAAAGGAAGAGCATGAACATAATAGGGCAGTTGAAATTTCACTGTTGAATGCGCGGGAGAGGGCATATATGCGGAAAGAGTGCAATGAGGACAGAGGACTTGTCTGCTGACATGATGGGAGTCGATAGGTAAAACATGGGGAATCCAGTATTGGTCAAAGTTTAACAGAGGTCTGGAAGACTTGCGATAAAATACGGCGATCGGATAGATGACATTCCTTCGTAATTTCTAAAATCATTGTGTGAAGTGGCAACCAAACGACCATTCAAGTTAGTGCAGACATACCATCGGCCACACAGTCACGAAGAGTGGAAGATAGTTAAGTGCAAGAACCCTCATACTGTCAACTTAATAGCTCATGCATCCATGTTCCTAACAAGAATGATACCCAGAAAAATGGAAAAGAAACTGAGGATCTGTTAGGCGACGTCCGGTTTCCTTTTGGAAACGTGAAAGCACAAAAGTGGCATTTATGATGTTACGACTGATAATAGAAACAAGACTTCTGAAAAATCAGGGCACACTCATAGGATTTGTCGATCTAGAAATAGCGATAGTCAATGTAAAATGGTGCAAGATGTTCGAAATTCTGGGACAAATAGGAGTAAGCTATAGGAAAAGTCACGTAATACACAATATGTACAAGGATGAAGCAGCACTAATATGAATGGAAAACGAAGAATAACTTGCTCGGATTAAAAAGAATGTAAGACATGGATGCAGTCTTTCGCCCTACTGTTAAATCTATACATCGAAGACGCCATGAGAGATTTAAAAGGAAGATTTAAGAGTGGGATTAAATTTCAGGGTGAAAGAATATCGCCGGTCTGGATGGCCGAGCGGTTCTAGGCGCTGCAGTCTGGAACCGCGCGACCGCTACGGTCGCAGGTTCGAATCTTGCCTCAGGCATCGTTATGTGTGATGTCCTTAGGTTAGTTAGGTTTAAGTAGTTCTAAGTTCTAGGGGACTGATGACCTCAGAAGTTAAGTCCCATAGTGTTCAGAGCCACTTGAACCATTTTTTGAAAGAATATCACTGACAAGATTCGCTGATGACACCCTCAGTGAAAGAGATGAAGAGTTACAACATCTGCTGAATGAAATGAGCAGCCTAACGACCACATTCTGTGAACTGAGAGGAAACTGGAGATATACGAAAATTTAAGGAGCAGCAGTAACGCGATTAGCAATAAACTCAACATCGAAATTGGTGACCACGAAGTAGATGAAGTTAAGAAGTTCTGGTATCTTGGAAACAAAATAACGCACGATTGATCATGCAAGGAGGATGTAAAAAGAAGACTAGCACGAGCAAGGAGGGAATTCCCAGATAAAAAAAATCTGTTAGTATCAAACATGGGCCTTAATTTGAGGAAGACATTTCTCAGAACGTACATTTGGTGTACAGCACTACAGGGAATATCAATAGTGGGAAAACTGGAAAAGAAGAGAATCAAAGCATTTCAGATATGGTGCTACAGAGGGGTGTTCAAAATCAGGCGGACTAATAATATGAGGATTGATAAGGTTCTCAGCAGAACTGACGAAGAAAATAACATGTAAAAAAACACTGACAAGAAGAAGGGACAGGATGATAGGACATGTGTTATGACATCAGTTAATAACTTCCATGGTACTAGATGGAGCTGTAGAGGGTAATAAAACTGTTGGGGAAGAGAGAGATTGGAATACATCCAACAGATAATTGAGGACATAGGGTACAAGTGCTACTCTAGAATGAAGAGCACAAGGGAGAATTCGTCGCAGGCCACATCCAACCAATTAGAACACTGATGATTAAAACATGAGGATATCATACAATACACAATAAAAATCTTAACTAAATCACAAAATGTTCCAAATGCTAATAATTTATTATATACTGAGTCACAAGTATAGTATGTCAAGATAAACATAATCTGTTCAGTGGACAAAACTCTTTGAAATAATAACTATCTACCACCAAGAACTTTTTCTGAATTAAATATTTGAAACTCTATTATGCAAATACTTATGACAATATTTAAAAAGTATGACAATAATGAAATGAACCAGTAATTCTTTACCAATAGTTAGCTCCTTTTTTCACATGTGGCCTGACAACAATATATTTTAAGTTTGCCTGAAAAAATACCACTGGAAAGAGAGGCATTTCTTAAGTAACTTCATGTATCACAAAGTTCAGATAGAGAAAATTTTCATATGTTAATTTTGATTTCAGTGTGACTACTATAACATTTAGAACAAAGCTGAAAACATTTAAAAATCATTTTTTGAGTGGGGATGCAGATGAATTTTATTAAACTTGTTTTGGAAGTTTTATTAGAAGCCATTCACTGTACCCTAGGAAACTTTTCAAACACAAGGTACCTGCTAATGACAGAAAGAAGTCTTTAAAATAAGGCCATCCTTGATCAGTTCCTTATTTACTCTTAAAAATGTTCCTCATTTACGCAATCAAAAAATTGCCTCTCTCATGTTGTACTATTGTTACAAATGTTTGTTATCTTGTTAATAAAGGATAATATTATTCATTGGGAATGCTTTTATTTTCATAGTCTGATAACTATATAGATTTTTATGAGATTCTTTGTAATGTGTGTTATCTTATTATTATCCTTATTCCTTGATGTTAAGTGAGATTTTCTCTTTATTTTGCTAACTTTCTGATTCTGACCCCATTTGTTGAGAAACACAGGTTAATTTCTTAGGAGAATATTATTTAAAATACTTCCTGAATACATTGAATACATTACAGAGGATGGTTTATTTTAATTTATGGTGACTGTATGATGCATGATTTTCCTATTTGAATTACAAAATACACTTTATATTCTTGTGTGTACAACTAGGACTGACTGCTTGTCAACCTGATCTGCAAATAATGTCATACAGGTGTGTTTGAAAATTATGTTGCATAATTCTTATTATATTAGTGTTAACAGGAGTGAACTTAAAATTTTGCTGTTAATCCTTACCATTGGGTTGTTTAAGTTTAATCCTCTGTTACAATTAATCTGTTATCTGCCTGCAGCAAATTATAGTGTATCAATTTTTTTTGGTTGTTTGAAACTAACTTGTGATTCGCAGGTCATCTATGACCCAAGGTAGTGAGATAATGTAGCCATTACTTATAAAACTAAATCATTTATTTCATTTGGTCACCTAGAAATATATTTTATTTTGCACAGTTCTGTTAAATAAATCAATATAATTTCCTTTATTAATTTTATTTTTTTACAATTCGTATCTGGCAGTGTATTTCAAATGTATACATTAACATTGTTTGAACAGTTATTCGAAAGTACAAATAAATATATTCGATTGACAATGACAGGGCTTTTCACTCTTTTCGTTATTTTGTATTGAGTTGTCATCTTTTGGACTCATTTGAAAGCTTTCCACAGTACAGTAAATGTAAAAAATGAAAATCTAATACAAACTGCTGATTTATGGCTAATTACACTTCTTCATAATTTCTTTTGTTTTACCACTTGGCCACAAACTCTCTTAACTATATCAGTCTGTGACAAAATAGATATTCCTCTGTATTAATATATTTGATTCACCTCAAATTTAAGCAAAATATTTAAATGTTTTATGCACGGCAAAATTTTGTACATGTGTTGTGTGTTGGCTTAAGTTGGAGAAATTTACTTTCTTCCACGATTGAAATTGAACTGCTTTCGACGAGATTTTGCATCCACAATTATTTGGGCCTGGCGTTTCAGATAACTCCTTGTTGGCACATCATCCTCTTCGTCAGTCTCTGAGGTTGGCAAAATAGAGGTCCGAGACTCTTGGTTGGATTTTTGTTGGTTCTGTTGAAACTTCCAGCTTTCTTCAGCAATTAGTCTGCCACTACTATATGCCTGTGAATACTAAATAAACATTTTTCATTAGGTTTATATAGCTCAATGGTGCTGAAAGTGCTTTAAGATAGGCCATAAACAATAATGTGTGATCACTCCTTTTGGAAAGTCTGTAATGCATTAGAAAACTTGTGAAAAACTTCCTCAGATACTGATAATAGACAATACAGTTAGTTTTATCTGATTTGTTTTGTTATTAATGGAGGAAATATAAAATATATAACTCATGGATATTACCTTAGAAAATTTTGTGATGTTTTCTTGATACCACATATGTTTTTGACACAGTATTTTATGACTCCCATTACTCCGAATATTATAGAAACTGAAGCTAGATGAAGTTCTGTTGATTGCAGGAAGGAAGTTATTTAATGAGTAATGTTACTCCTATTTATAGAGTTCAATGTAGTGAATGACAACTTCAGACAATTCCGAAATAAAGTTGGACTTAGACCCTCAAGAAAAGTAAGAATGAACAGAAAAATTTGAAATTTCATAGCTGAAATGATATGAAGCTGGATGGTGAAGAACCCTCATATGCACTCATCGACTTCAGTTTTTGAGTTTAAGCATTTACAATGCTTTCAGCGTTAAAGTCATATGCATTTGTGTCGCCAGAATATTTTAGATATGAACATCTTACTGATACAGTTTGGAGTTGGTTAAAAAACAAGTGACGAAGATAACGAAATCTGACGCAAAATGTCCAACTGTACGATCTTCTGCGCGAAATTGACGAATGAATGGCATGACTTAAGTAAGTGTCTTGTGACAGTATGCACCCATTTCTGTTGGCTCTTAATGACTAGAAACTGACATCACATAAACACCCAATCTGTTTTCTAGCCATCACGATCAATGATTCAGTTACTTCACCACCAATTCTACTCCTAGCTTGTAGACTGTGTGCTTCAGTTACTTGCAAAACTAGTTGTTGTTTCCATTTTTGCCTTCAGTTATTGCTGTTGTTATGCAGTCATTCTTAATCAGCTTTGTTATTTCACTGTTGACGTTTCATTTATTTTTCTTAAATCTGAGTTCAGCATTCACAAGGGATGTATATGGAATGTCC
Source organism: Schistocerca americana (assembly GCF_021461395.2). NCBI lineage: Eukaryota > Metazoa > Arthropoda > Insecta > Orthoptera > Acrididae > Schistocerca > Schistocerca americana. The sequence continues at coordinate 88,262,004 of NC_060130.1, forward strand.
TTAAGTGTAAGAAATTTTGTTCCCAAATTGTCATTGCCTAATGAGGAAGGTTCATGCAACTCATGTTATTCAAGTATTGAATACACAAAAATAATGTCAGAAACTGGAAATCAATGTTTTGAAAGATTCTAAATAGCTGATGTCTATATTTAATAGAAATGTTTTCTCCTCCCAGAAACACAAGGTACACTATCTGATGAAAAGTATGCAGACACCTATTAGTGGATATTGATATAGGTTATGACCACCCTTTGCCTTTACGGCGACTTTAAATCTTCTGGGGACACTTACAATAAGATGTCTCAATGTCTGTGGAGGAATAGCATTCCTCAATTGCCAAAACCAGAGAAGGTGGTTCTGTTGGAGGCTGGGGTCAAGAGAGAAATCTGTGTTTTAACTCATCTGAAAGGTGTTCCATCCAGTTAGATCGCGATTCTAGGTAGTCCAGTCCTTTCCACGAACATTATTGCTGACAAACCATTGCTTCACAGGTGCTGCTCTATATGAGGGTGCATTGTCATGCTGATACAATCATCATCTCTAAACTGTTTCTCAACTTTACACACTACACAATGCTGTAAAATGTCTTTATATCCTTCCACATTTAGCGTTTTCGTAAGTGCAATAAGGAGATGATAGTACGCAACGCTACCATGAAACACTCATTGTACTTAAACGATCAAGAGAAGTGCAAGAGTTAGTGTGAATTGTCTGCATGCAGCGGTAGGGAAAATGACTTTGAAAGTAGGACATCAACAAGATGGCGCTGGTGGACAATTTAAAAATGGAAAAAGGCAGGTTGTGGGAAAATAAAATTTTCAAAATTGCATGAAATGAAAAAAATAATTTCCAAAATGGAATTTAAGATTTCAAAAAATCCAAGATAATGGATCTAGCTTAGTCATGGTTTTATTAATCCGTCCTTCTCCCCTGTTCCCATCTCCTCTCCTCTGGATACAAGCAAGTATTAAAACGAAACACTCAGTTTCATCCACAATAATTGCAGAAACCTGTAAGTGCATTATTTACGATTTAAAATAATGTGCTTGATAATTGAATAATTTAAATAATTATAACAATTTAATTAGTAAGTAAATAATTATACATATGAAAAATTTAAGTAAATCACAGCTTAGTATTTTAGTGGAAATTAGATGAAATCATATTATACGCCCTGAGAGGGCTTAAAGTGAAGTTTATATCTCGCAGTATTTCCGTATGTATAATACATCAGCAACACACACATATGCACACATCTGTCAAATATATACGGAAAATAGTACTGTAAAGTCTAAAGTAAGAACCACAATGCTATTTTCATGCCTAAATATGTCCAAAGAACGTGCTAAGCAGACAGTTAACTTTTCATGTTTGCCTTAAAAGAGTAACATAGTAAACCTAACCTTACCAGGCATACATTACATGTTATTTAACATTCTATACTAAAGAGGCAAACATACAAACAAATAGACAGTCTGAATTACTGAAAGAATCTGATTATATAGACCTACACTTGCAGTAAGGCACGATGCATTCACTAATTAATTATTTCCACATCTACATTGCTCTGTAAGTGTTACAATGGTATAGCATGAAAGGATCATAACATTTCAGTCTGAATGCTGTGTTATAGTAGTGTTATCACCTAATGTTTTTACAAGTTGTACAGATAAGTTTCACCGCCAATTTAAGAGGAAGATGAAAATCTATCACTAGAAAATTTAATCGATATTGTTAATAGCCTAATATTGTTTTTTATTTGTATTTAAACTGATCATAGAAGACGTTAAGCAAAAAGCAAAGAAATAGTCGATTATAGTTGCAAATTACCAGTAGGAGTTGTGATGATATGCAACTACTAAATAACAGCCAATATCTAAGCAAATTCCATAATGTGAAAATATCACTCTCACACGAACACCATTTTAGAACGGAAGGAAGGTGTTCTGACGATTTCACTGTGGTGTATAGCTCAAACTGCATATTTTTGCAGCACTCAGGCAGAAAGTCTGCCTGCACACAACACAAGAAAATATGGTGACAGAGATGAAACATCACCAAAGACGATGGTGCAGGAAGATAGAGTCGATAACTCGAAAGTAAAATTATTTATCAAAACATATGCACGTTCCACACAAGTGCAATTACAGGTCTTGAATATTTCAACTGTGCACCAAACTAGAATCATATTACATGCAAAATTTGGAGGACAAAACACACTTTACATGCACAATGGACCTTCAGATGAAATATTTCCACATTTTAATTGCCTGTATAACTAATTAATATACACACAGCTCACTTATTGACACTACTGAAATAAACTGTAGGTTAGTTCACGACCATAGATCGATATCTATTCCACACAGTAAACTTATCAGTACTTGGTGGCAAAACACACACCTGAGCACTACTGCTGAGCTGACTTACAGCCTAAACTGTACTTCTCAACAACAATTTTTAAGATAAGCAATGCTCGTAAAAGCAGTTTACCATTCACTGACATGTCTTGGAATGAATTTTGCGTTGCTATACGATCATAAAGTAATTTTTTTTTGCTGATGACAGAAACCTCCAGGCAGGAGCAGTTGTTTTATTAATCATCTTACCTAGTCTTGGTTCAGCTGGCAAGGATGTGGCACAGTGGAGTAAGTTCAGCATCATTTATCTAAGCACTTCATTTCTATAGGTAAAACATAATGTTCTTACCACTGAGTTAGTGTTGATATTTGTTTTGTAGGCATAATACCACGGTCTTAGGCCATACACCCAGAAACAAATATCAACAATAACGCTAATACCAGCTGCAAAAGTCTTCGTAACTTGATTATCACTGAATGTTTCTTTTTATTTTCCGTAACTATGTATGGAATATTACCGAGCGTTACTACCGTTTCTCCTACCTAGTTTCTACTACTTTTCAAGGTCAGCCCGGTACTTACTTTCCCCATCGAAAAACACATGTAGCGTATCGTTAATAGGAGATTCTTTTACTGGGAATTTGTGCAGGGTTGATAATACCAAAACAAATATTCTTCTACCAAATCTTTATTAATTTTTGGATGTGCATTTACTCACAGAAAACTACTCATTCATTATGTTTGTTTGGAGTAATTTTAATAACATCCAGCTTAATTTTTGAATGAACATTTAAATCAACATCTGAATCATCTAATTCTTTTTCCAACAAGTAAGTTGACAAAAAGAAAGAAGGTCTGTTGCTGTATAGTAATGTATGTCAATAAACTATCTTTGTAGCCCCTTAATGATTAGCGCTGATCATTTCTTTAACCTTCTAGCTGACAGGGTTTGTGAATTCTAATTTTGCTTTTCGTTTCCTCTATTACACTACTGGTAAAGCATTTCACGACTTCTTGGGTGTATGCTGTCAAGTCTTTTCCTCCATATTCTTGCAGAATTTCAATAGATAAATTGAAGTTTACAACTTTTGCAAATGAATCACCATTAAATGCAATTATTGTGTTGGTTTTAAACTCTGCAAATGGCCAAATTGTAATGGAGTTTTCATATATTCTTTAATACAGTAACGTCCTTGGATGCATTGATGTAGACATGTACTCCATGATGTGTCCACTTTCCATTGCTTTTTACAATAAATGATTATATCTTGCATTCCCCACTCGTATCCAGATTTTCACATGCACTGTCCTTAAAGTGATATGTCTGCCTTGCTTGCAATGGCTTCATCTTTTTCCAGTAACAGTTTACACTAACACAAGCTATGGTGCATGCAGTCTTGTATATTTGTTCGCTTCGCTTGCTGATGTGATGTGGGTTGCCAAACCGAACTGCTGGCAACTATTTTTTATTTAGTAGGCTACTTATCATTTCTTGAAGGTTCTAGAAATATCACGTATTTGTAATATTTGTATATTCTGGAATATGTTTGTGTAAATAACAGCATTCTGGAATATTCGACGTTTGTATAAATAACTGTATTCTTTGTCCAGGAGTTCAGCTCTGTTCTGGATATATGTTGGTGTCACCAATATATGTGCTTTCAGTACTAAGTGTTAAGCTTCATTAATGACCCTGCTTTCAGATTTGGATTTGAGCGTGGCTTAGATGTGACAGTTTTCTTATGTTATGGCAACTGTTTTCGGCATATACTTAAGTTTTCGTTTTTCTACTTCAACCGCTTCCATTTTCATTTTTTTATGTACATAATTCATTAATTGTCCTTAAAGGAGTAATTTCTTTAACATGGAAAGGTTGAAGTGTGTGTGAGGCACACAACCTTTTCAAAGCAATGTATGGTAAACAGTTAAATGGTAAAAACTGTAAATAGCAACTTGTTAAATGGTTAAAAGCTAAATGGTAATGTTAAATCATAAACGCTTAAATGGTGAACAGTTGGATGGTTCAATGGTTAAACAGAACTGTAAGATGAGATTCAGTGATACCAGCAAGTCAGATGATGATGATGACGACAATGATGAGGCAGATGTGGAAATATTGCATACAGCAGTATTTGGTACCAGGTGAGTCAGAATGTGGCAGGAATCTTATGTGAAATCCTGAGTTCCCAACAGTTTCAAGAGTGTTCCAGTGGGCGAAAATATTATTCCTAGATGTGAGCAGAGGTATGAACACAGATATTGGTTTGAAACTGGTTCAGATGTTGACTGAACATTGCAGTTCTCAATATCCCTCTCAATCTCATTGCACAAAATATTAGTTTCAAAAGTCAGGCGCTGAAATCTTGGAGAAATATCTGAAGGAAACTGGTGTTGTTGCAAAAAGGCACACTGAATGTGTCTGAATGTACTGAAACCGATTTCTAAACTGCAACAGAGATTGGGAACAGCTATTCCTAAAGAATACTGACCAAGACAGAGAATATGAAGCCAAAGAATGCACTGTATTTATGAGAAGGGTAGGATAGGTATATGGAACATGAAAGCAGGAGCTGGAGGAGAAAAGTGATGAGTATGAATACGATGTTGAAGATGGTGACAGAAATGAAGAAGACTCATAAAACAAAATTATAGCAGGGATAGGTGGCGAACCAAAGGTAAATTTCGCAACCTTACTGAACGAGGTGGCGCAGTGCATTCGGGAGGACGACGGTTCAAACCCGCGTCCGGCCACCCTGATTTAGGTTTTCCGTAATTTCCCTAAATCGTTTCAGGCAAATGCCAGGATGGTTCCTTTGAAAGGGCATGGCCGACTTCCTGCAACATTCTTCTCTAATCCAATGGGACCGGTGGCCTCGCTGTTTGGTTCCCTCCCCCCAAGTATTTCAAAACGCCATGTTATTCTACGCTCTTTTGGCTACAAAAACCTATTTTGCGATATAATCTCCGTTCGCCAGTTTACTGGGAGGACCTATTACGCCCACAGGGCACCACTCTGCTGGCGACGATACCATGTTTCATTGCCGCGACGATGTTCGACAAAACATTGTCACGATCAGCCTCATAACGAGCAAGCAATTCCGCAAAGCTGGTCCTTCGTTGCTCTTTATGGTCTTCTGTTAGGCGGCAAGGAAACCAACACGAACAAGTCTTTGAGTGCCCCAACCTGTGGATGAGTGTGTCAGCACTACCAACAGAGACGTCCAGTTGATCAGCGCAGTGTTTGATTGTGATGCGTCGATCACTTTGAATGAGACTGTCTGCACGTTCCAATATGCGGGAGGTCGGACAGGTTTGCGCGACATTGTTGCGACAGTGACAGACACCTAGCCCAACGACTCACTGTGCTTTTGTTAACTGCTATGTCTCTGTAGACATTTAGCCAGCGCCTATGAATACCGGCGATGCTCTGGTTTTTTGCCGAAAGAAACTCAATGACAGCTGTCTGCTTGGAATGCACATCCTGCAGAGACGCCATTTTAAAGGCTATGTACAGTGGCGCCACTGGAACTTCATAAAATTATAGGGACTGAAGCGCGTATATTCCACGATGTCCCGCAACAATTTCGGTATTTTTTGAACCGAAATTGGCGGAGAATAAAAGCTGAGTTACTTACTGAATGCCTCTCGTACATTATTTTCTACACCTTATAAATTGGTGCTGAAACATTACTGAATAACATTAGGGACACTAGTACATTCTATAACACAGCATTCAGACTGTGTTGTAGACTGTTTATCTGTATACCAGTGTAACACTTAGAGAACAATTTAGATGTGTAAATAATTAATTCGAGGGTGCACTGTGCTTTATACCAATAGCATACCTACATAACTACGTTCTTTGAGCAATTCAGACTGCCTATTTGTTTGCTTGTTTGACTCTTTAGTGTGGTATACTAGCTGACATGTAATATATGCTTGGTCAGGTTAGTTTTAATATGTTGCTCTTTTATGACAAACTTGAAATGTTAGCTGTCTGTTTAGAATATTATTTGTAGCTATTTTCGATGGAATGTAGCATTGAGGTACTGACTTAACAGTTTCCACTTACATATATACAAATAACGTTATAATAATTGACATAAAGAATGCCATTTTTGTGTTGCTAACGTATTTTTGTCAAGAGAATAATGTGACACTTGACAAGCACCATAGTACAATTTGGATGTGAAAAATAATTTATTTGAGGCTCCATTCTGCCTTAAATTATGTAAGGTACTCATATCGAAATTTGCACTGTCACAAGTACTGCTTAACCTGAAAGTTCATGGTATAAACAATGTGTGTGTGTGTGTGTGTGTTTGTGTGTGTGTGTGTGTGTGTTTTGCTGATGTATTATATATGTAGAAATCCTGCGAGATACAACCTCTACACAATGTTTGAATAAATCGTTTGGATACTATGGAGTGCATCCAAGTGGTGATTATACTTTAATATTCACAAAAATTGAGTCATTTAAATTTTGCACATTTAAAATCATTTAATTATTAATTAAATTATTTAAATCATAAATGACAGTTGTAGGCTTCATCGATTATGATGAATGAAACTGACAGTTTGTTTTAATACTACACTGATATTCGCTAGAGAGGAAAGGGCGAGGGAAGTTACAGACAACAACTGAGATGGTTGCGCCATCTTGGAGTTTTTGGATTTTTAATAATTATTTTTGGGAAATTATTAATTTTTAATATCTCGCCATCTTCCATTTTTTAATTTCACTCAATCTGCCACCTTACATTTTTTAATTTCCCACCAGTGCCATCTAGATGACATCATGTGTTAAAGGCCATTGCCCCTGCTACTGCATGTGGACAACCCACAGTAGCATTTGACATTTTCAAGGTACCGAGCGAGGTGGCGCAGTGGCTAGCACACTGGACTCGCATTCGAGATGACGACGGTTCAAACCAGCGTCCGCCCATCCTGATTTACATTTTTTTGTGCTTTCCCTAAATCGCTTCCAGCAAATGCAGGAATGATTCCTTTGTAAGGGACTGGCCGACTTCCTACCCTATCATTCCCCAATCCGACGGCACCGATGACCTCACTGTTTGGTCCCCTCCCCCAAATCGACCAACCGAGATTTCCAAGGTCGTTTAAATACAAATGGTGCTATATGGTAGCTTCAGATGCTACTGAGGACTGCACCTTAATCATAAAAAACACACCTGTACCGTGACAGCACCTACTCCATACTTAATAGTTGGCAATACACATGATGGTAAGTGACGTGCCCCGGACATTCGTCAAACCCAAATCCTTCTGTTGAACTGCCACAGCATTTAGCACGATTAATCACACCAAAACACAAGTTTCCAGTCCTCCTCCATCCAGCACGTCGCTGTTTACGCCACTTCAATCATCACTTAGCACTGATCACAGAAATGTGTGGCCTATGAGGAGTTACTCGAGCATTGTACTCCATTCTTTTTAACTCGCTAAGCACAGTCATTGTGCTATCTGGATTTCTGGTAGTACTTTGGAACTCACGACTGATTCCTTCCGCTGGTTTCATGAGATTTTCTACAGACACCCTCGATGGTCATGCATGAGGTCTGTATTAGTTTAGCTGTGGTTGTTCCTTCGCGTTCCCACTTCACAGTCAAACACCAACAGATTTAGCAGGCTTAAATATCACTTTTGGATTGGTTACATCGAATGACTAGCCTGTGTGCTCTCCTGGCCGAAACATTCTGCTGTTACTGTTTTTGTTTCTCTAATCACCACACAGTACTCTATATACTGACAGGTCCACCTCTCGTACACAGTCCGGACACTTTTGATCAGATAAGCTGATCCTTGTGTGAGTTCTTATCTCTACGAAGAGATGACGACTTGCTAATGAACAACCACACCAAACAGGACACCTCTTAACTTTTATTTACTCCCTCCACCTCTCTCTCCTTCTGTCTCTCTCTGTCTCTCTCTCTCTCTCTCTCTCTCTCTCTTTCTCTCTCTCTCCCCCCTCTTCCTGCTCTCTTTTCATGTCGAAAATCTGTATAACTGTCTGCAGGTGTAAGTACAGTCTTACCGTCTTCTGCATACGTTATTCTTCAGTTCAAGGGTGCGATGGGAGAAAGTGCTAACCCACAAGAGAGTTGTTATATACTACATGTTTGATTACACTCAAAGACGAGAACATTAATACAATAAGACAAAACATGTTAAATAGGAGGCACCTCTTTCTACCGGTAATATGGAAAAAATTGTTACGAACATGGTGCGTCTGAAAACACTAGAGATACAGTAATGTGATAAGACCAGTCCTTACATACTTAAGGGTTAGCACTATCTTCCACCGACTGCTTCAGTTATTAACTTGACTGACAAATTTGGATATCAGCTATAACACACTTTCTGCGTTAGTGGTTAACAATTAATATTTGAACGTTCCACGTTAACCTCTTACACCGATGAAAAATTAATACCTAGGAAGAAACGTTTTGTTAATTACTTCGCAAGGATAATATTTTGCTCTTACATATAAGTCTATATAGTCCATTGTTCATCGTACTGTGCAATGGAAAGAGCACCCGCTAAAGTAGGAAACGTAATCTAAATCAAGGAAGTGTTGTATGATGTAGGCGCTGTGAGACTATTGCATTTATGTAGGATCATTCCTAAAACAGCGATATGAGTAAAATAAATGAATGACGTGTATTAATAACTAAATTAAATTAGTAAAATTATTACCAGTATTCTTGCTAATACTGTGGAATGGAAAATATGCGGAACAGATAAAGCACAAGGAAGCAATAGTAAATATTTTTCTTGCCTCTTAGTTCCACAAAATTATTGCTTTGATTATGACTAAAATAAACATACAGACGCAACTTTTACTACAAAATTCAACCTGACTACATTACTACATCGTCAGGTTCCTCTTTCTAAGGCACTTCATTTTCTAGGAGACGGAGATGTGTGCTAAGGATACTTACACCTTCCTCCATGGCCTCTTTTCTTGCTTCTTCCCTTTGGCACAAAATCTGCACAGCGCTCTGTATTTTGTGCTCTAAGATGTGAAGCACTTCTTTGACAGTACCGAAGTCGGACGTCTGTGCAGGCAACGGTACATCGTCCACATCCTAGAACGATAATGTCTTGATTATTCGCAAAACTTGTTGTAGCCTGTAAGTTATCTGTCTAAAGGCAAAATAGCTATCAATTGCTTTTACAGGTCCACCTTTAATTCCGCCAAACACTAGCACTAATTGAACAGTGCGGAAAATATAACTTAAAAACAAATTTTATTATACTGTGTCTGTACAGTTGTAACTATTTTCTTATGAGCGGGTATGCGGTAAAAGGATGGTTTTGAAAATGGTCGCACTCTAAAAACGGTCTAAAGTCTGAAAACGGGAAAAAAAGTTATCATTGCACTTTCTCTGTTACTTCTAATACAGACTTTCAATGTAACATTTACTGTATCGGTGAGGATGCTTCGTTTGTTTTTCATTTTAAATATTGTATTGTTTTCTGTTTTCTTCGTTAGCTTGATGTACTGCACTATTGCTTAATGGCGATCATCAATTAACAAATTAATTAAATGATTTACTCTATGTTATATCCACTCATGCTTTAAAAACATTCTCTCCACATCTTCGAATGAATTTCGCTAATTATTGACTATGAATTCTTGACTTTACCAACAAAGATAAATACTTACAGGCCCAATATCTGTATGACAACTACGCACTTCAATAATTCCAGATCAGTTTATATCTATATCTGTACTGTGCAAATCACTGTTAAGTGTGTGGTGGAGGGTAACTATCATTCTATCACACAGAGTGGCTTTTCCCGCAGACAGCTTGTGTGGAGACTGCTTTTACTTTCTAAACCTATGGGCGCGTCGAAACTATGTACTAGACCGGGACTCGAACCTGGTACCTTTGCCTTTCATTGGCAAGTACTCTATCAAGGCCTACGTGAGAGGAGGCCTGTGACTTCCTCCAGTGACGTCACAGCCTGAGTACTACGCACAGGTAAGGGCGTGATGGCGCTAACAGTTCTTGGTGTGATTTCCAGTAAGCTAGTTTGAAACGAAAGTATAATCCGACGTATAAGGGGTTTCACACAGATTACATTACGATATAGAGAAAGCGAAGATTTTTCAAAGGAATTTACTAAATCGAATAAGTGAAAAGATAGAAAAGGAGCTGAGTGAAGAACAGCGTGGGTCTAGGAAAGGAAGAAGCACGATCGACCTGACATTTTCTATCCATCAACTGATGGAAAAAAGTTGGGAGTATAACAAAATGGTGATAATGGTTTTTATAGACATAGAAAAGGCATATGACTCAGTTAACAGGGAAAGACTCTGGGAAGAAATGAAGAAGATCGATATAGAAGATGGATACATTAATGTCATAAAGACAATGTACAGAGGACACAATTGTAGAATTAGAACACCACTGGGGAACTCTGAATACTTCGAAATAAGACAAGGACTTAAGCAGGGAAGTATTCTATCTCCTGCACTTTTTAATGTTGTGATGGAGGGAATGAATAGGGCAGTTAAAGATATAGTAAAAGAAAAAGACAGAAAGATGAGTTTTGGAGATGATACGGTAATACGGGTGATAAAGAGGTAGACGTACAGTTACAACTTGATGCGTGGAAGGAAATAATGAAAAGGTATGGATTAAAAATAAATAAAGATAAGAGTGAAGTAATGGTATTTGGAAGGAGAAAGGGATCAACGGAAATATTATCTTGAATGGAGAACACCTCAAAGTGGTAGAAAGCTTCACTTATTTAGGGAGTGAAATATCTAGCGATGGAAGAATAACTAACGAAATTAATAGGAGGTTACAGAAGGGAGGCAATTCCTACCAGACAATAAAACACCTGATTTCGAATAAGGAAGTTTCAGAAAAAGCAAAACTCCTTATGTATAAGAATTATTACTTCCCTATTGTCGCCTATGGTGGAGAAACATAGACAATGACAGAAAGGGACTGGAGCAGACTGCAAGCAGGGGAAATGAAATTTCTCAGAGCAGTTAAGAGAAAAACAAGAATGGACAGAGTAAGGAATGTAGAGATTAGAAAGGACCTTAATAAGAAAGTATGAGAGAAGAAATTGAAAAACAGAGATTAAGATGGTATGGGCGTGTTAAGAGGATGCATGGGCAGACACTCCCCAAAATTATGGAAGAACTAAAGTTGGATGGGAAAAGACCTAGAGGGCGCCCAAGAACACGATGGAAAATGGGAGTGAGAATATCTGTGGAAAGGAGAGGTGTGACCTGGCAGCAAATGAAGGAAGAAAAGTGTTGAGAGGACCGAGCGAAATGGAGAGGACTCGTCAGCACCCAGACCCGGCAGTAGCTGGAGTGGGATCCGGAAACTGAGAACAACAGGTAAAAACGATAAACACTTTTCAGCAATATTACTTTAAAAACAACTAGCCCTCGATGTGATTATTTATTTAATTTTCGAACTTTTTTGAAATGTCAAAAATGCAGTTTGTATCCCATGATACAGATAAATAAACATTCAGGAGGGCGAGCTGGTAGGTCAAAGACACGCCTTACACAGAAATATGTAAATGTTTCGAAAATTTGAGTACAAGGCAGTTGTTCTGTACTTTATAATAATTGTTTGTAAATTTATTTGTAAAAATAATTACGAGAATCACATGTCCCTAAAAAGTGAGCACAGTCAACTCTCCTTTCCAGAAACGGTTTAAACACTTGACTATGATTTGTATTGCTTAGGACTGAAGTGTTTGAAACAATTTGTACCTTTCAACGAGTATTTGAAATATTAAATGAGATGGTTATTCTACGAGGGTCACTCCAAAAGGAGTGCACACTATTTTTGCAAAAACACAGATTTCATTCTGTATGTGTGAAAGTTTTACAGTGTGTAGATACATCCTTCCCGCTTGTTTTCAAACTTAGTTCAACGTGTTCCCGTGAGTGGCGCCGTCACAGCATGTCTTCAAGATGGCTGCTACACTTGACGTTCGTCAGAAGCAACGTGCTGTGAAAACGAGACAGTGGGAAACATCCACAAGAGGTTGAAAAAGGTGTATGGAGATGCTGCGGTCGATCGCAGTACAGTTAGTCTGTGGGCAAGCAGGTTACGTGATGAAAGAGGGCACGGTAATATCGAGGATTGTCCTCGCAGTGGCAGGCCTTGTACTGCACACGCTCCAGACAATGTGCAGAGAGTTAACGAATTGGTGACTGCTGATAGACATCACAGTGAATGAATTATCATGCTATGTTGGGATAAGGGAAGGAAGTGTTTGCAGAACACTGATGTGTTGGCATTAAAAAAGTTTTGTGCCAGTTGGGATCCCAGGATGTTGACTGGCTCACAAAGAAACAAGAAAAACGGTATGCAGCGAACTTTTGGAACAGTACTATAGTGGTGGAGATGAATTTCTTGGAATAATTGTGATGGGTGAGTAAACATGGCTCCATCATTTTTCACCAGAGATGAAGAGGCAATGAATGGAGTGGCATCATGCAAATTCACCCAAGGAAAAAAAAACTCCAAACCACACCTTCTGCTGGAAAAGTTATGGCTATGGTGTTTTTCGATTCCGAAGGACTCTTTCTTATGTACATCATGTCAAATGGAACCACCATAAATTCTGATGCATATGTGACGACACTGGAGAAACTTCAAGCTCAACTGAGTCATGTTCAAGCACATCGGCAAAAGCAGGAAGTTTTGCTGTTGTACAACAATGCACGGTCACATGTCAGTCAAAAAACCATGGAAGTGATCACAAATCTCGGATGGACAACACTGAAACACCCGCCTTATAGTCCTGACCTGGATCCATGTGACTATCAGCTCTTTGGGAAACTGAAAGACTCGCTTCGTGGAACGGGGTTTGAAGATGATAACTCCCTTGTGCACGCTGCCAAACAGTGGCTCCAACAAGTTGGTCCAGAATTTTACCATGATGGTATACAGGCGCTGGTTCCAATATAGCGTAAGGCAGTTGAGAGGGATGGAAATTATGTGGAGAAATGAAAATATTGTTCCTAAAGGCTGTATCTACACACTGTAAAACTTTCAAATATGTAGAATAAAATAAAGATTTAAAAAAAATAGTGTGTATTTGTTTTGGAGTGACCCTCATGATATGCCTCTCAGTAAATATAAGTTACTGTCACTGGCTATCCCACATGCAGAAAACTCATCACTAAACTTTGTCTATGAATATCTGAAGTATGTAATGCTGTCTTACATAATGATGAAGAGTTTTGAAATATTCTAAACTAACCGTTAAGAGCTAAAGGCCTTGCCGCAGTGGTAACACCGGCTCCCGTCAGATCCCCGAAGTTAAGCGTTGTCGGGCTGGGTTAGCACTCGGATGGGTGATCATTCGGTATGCCGAGCGCTGTTGGCAAGAGGGCTGCACTTAGCCATTGTGAGGCAAACTGAAGATCTACTTGATTGAGAAGGAGGGGCTCTGGTCTTCGAAACTGACATACGGCCAGGAGAGCAGTGTGCTGACCACATGCCCCTCCATATCCACATCCAGTGATGCCTATTGTCTGAGGGTGACACAGCGGCCGGTTGGTACCATTGAGCATTCATGGCCTGTTCGGGAGCAGAGCTGTTAAGACTTTATATAATTCTGGAAAACAAGGAAATATAAAAATGCGTCTGTCATTACTATGATTTACTCAGTTATTACACATAGCTCTGAACAAATGGCTGGTTTCAAAGAGCAAAACTATTTTTGCTGTTGGATTAAACTGATTAGGTATGAAATACTTTGCAGTATCTGTTGTGTCCTTGTGTGAGTTCACAACTCTAGATAAAATTCCCAGATATTGACAAAACAAAAGATACTTTATTCCAACATATGTGAAATGAAATGTTTCACAGTCAATGTCCTGTAGCATCTCAGGGCAGGATGCTATAGTGGATGAGCTATAGAGGTCAAGTCGAAATCAGGATGAGGCTGACAACTGACCATCCAAGAGACACATCTATGCTGACTCCGAGGGTAGATGCCCGTCTGATGCCCGAAGGCATCAATAAAACAATATTACAATATTAAACATTTATTGTATACGAAATAGAATAGCTGACGCTTCGATGTTCATGTAGCTAGAGCAGGTAATGCTGGTGGTAGCATACCACCTCGGAATGCATTGGTCAGCACCTGGCACACGGTTGGCGGAGTGTTGGCTCAGAAGGAGTGACATCAAGAGGCTGGTCGCCTTGTCTACATTAACACTCAGCTGTGTCCACACCAAGTGGCACATAGATTCCGGGAAATTATGGTCAGAGCACCCACGACCCCACTGTAGACTGCAAACAGGGAAGGCAAATATCAGTTCCGTTATAAGTGCTTGAAGTTGTGCAGAGAAGTGCCATGGCCTCGAGTCAAGAGAGAGGACTGGCACCATTGAAGTCTGCACAGGAACAGAGGTGACTGGCAGCAGTGGCATGCTCACACGATGATGGATGATGATTTGCTCCTAGGCACTGCTGGTTATATCTTCAGAAGGCCTGCTGGATGATGATGGCCACAGCTTCCATCAGTCTTGACCCAGCAGTTGTCTTTGCAGCTAACAGTGACTGAGTCCCTCCATGCAGGACTTCCTGGATCCTAGAAGATCAAAGGCGGCAATTAGACGTGCAAAGGTCGACTGACATAGGCCTTTCTTCTCGACAGGATGGCTGCAAACTTACTTGAACCTCACCAGGACAGAAACTGTATTTATACAGAATGACCTGATGTGCTATGCTGTAGTGGAGTGGTAATGACATTATTCGTCCTGGTTTTTCCATTTATTCAGCTCTCTTGCTAGCTTTAGGATTTCACAACTTTATCTTTCAGACACTCTTTCTGATAATGTCATTTTTATACGTTGCTGGGTTGTGTCCTCATCTTGTTCAGGATGTTGCAATAGCTTTTGTGGTGTCACCGCCAGACACCACACTTGCTAGGTGGTAGCCTTTAAATCGGCCGCGGTCCATTGATATACGTCGGACCCGCGTGTCGCCACTGTCAGTGATAGCAGACCGATCGCCACCACACGGAAGGTCTAGAGAGACGTACTAGCACTCGCCCCAGTTGTACAGCCGACTTTGCCAGAGATGGATTACTGACAATTACGCTCTCATTTGCCGAGACGATAGTTAGCATAGCCTTCAGCTACGTAAATTGCTACGACCTAGCAAGGCGCCGTATTCAATTGATATTTATTATGTGAAGCATGTATCATCAAGAGCGATGTTCTACAATTATGGATTAAAGTTAAGTATTACAAGATTTTCGTACTTTATTGCAATTCTCAAGATATTGTCCTGTTCCAGACCTCACGCCGGTCTGCGTGTATTTAGACGCGTGCATTTCGGCCTCCTGTAGCGACACGGTGTTGGCTCTTGAGTCAACACTACAAATTGGCGACGAGCCAAATCGAGTTTGTATTGATTTATTTGTGTCATGGCTTCGCCACAATCTCCAGATGTACTGTCCGAATTTTATCGCTTGCAGAATCAGCAGACGCAGGCGTTATTGGATGCCCTTGGACAGCTCGTCCAGGGTCAACGAGCAATGCAAACCGATGTGGCAGCCGCCGCTCCACCGCTACCGCAGCCACAACATGCAGTTGCACCACCTTTTCGTCCGTTTGATGCGGCACTTGAAAGCTGGACGGAGTGGTCACGCCAATTTGGATTCCATCTCGCCGCCTACAGAATTCAAGGTAATGAGCGGCAGCCTCACTTATTATCATGTGTCGGCATCCAGACGTACCGTGTGATAGTGAAATTGTTTCTCCGACGCGACGTAGCAACTCTGTCCTACGAAGAAATTTTGTCTGCATTAGATGCATATTTCAAGGAATCAGTCAATGTCGTTGCAAAAAGGTATACATTCTTTCGTACAAAACGTATGGCCGGTCAAACTAATAGGGAGTGGGTTGCCACTTTGCAAGGCCTTACTAGGGATTGTGCTTTTGAGTGTGAATGTGGCCTCCCTTAATCAGATACTATGGTACGTGCTGCAATTGCACAGAACGTTTCTGATGTTCGTATAAGGGAACAGATTTTGAAACTAGTCAATCCCTCCCTTCAACAAGTGATAGACATATTGGATAGGCAAGACACACTTGACTTTGCTCAGGAATCGTTTGAAGCTTTGCCAGCCGTGTGTCACATTAACCGGCCCACCAGGCGAGCTGCACGGAATGGTAAACAGCCCTCGTGCCCGTCCGCACAGCCACGTGTGCCGCGTAAGCAGGCAAATGCAGTGCTAAAATCATGTCCGCGGTGTGCTACTAGACATTCGCGTGAGAATTGCCCGTCACGCCAAGCTATTTGCTTTTTCTGTAATAAAAAAGGACATGTTCAGAGTGTTTGCCAGAAAAAGCTCCGATCGGACACTCACAACCATTCCAGGCCCTTTGCTTCGCGCCGGAATCGAATCAAGAATACACAGGCTCGTGAACCTTCGCCCATGGACATTTATGCAGTTCATTCCACTCCGCCCAGTGCCTCTCTCTCTAACAGTGACTGTGTTCGTCCCAAAAATAGTGTGCGTCGACGTTGATGGAAATCCCGTCAAGTCGCAAGTGCTTCTGTACCAGTGTCTGTTCACGTTGCACGAGACAGTCGCTCTTGTCGTCAGCAGGACAAAAAATTTTTTGTAGACTTGGACATTCATGGCAACGTGATCCCATTCCAGCTCGATACCGGAGCTGCAGTTTCATTGATCAATAAAGATACGTACAAACAACTGGGCACACCTCCGTTGCGTGCTGCAAATGTTACGTTAAATAGTTATTCAGGTCAGAATATCCCTGTGTTAGGACAGTGCAGCCTTCTTGCAACATACAAGGGACAAACAAAACTTGTGTCATTTTACGTTCTTCATTCTTCTTCTGCAGTGAACTTGTTTGGTTTAGATTTATTTCAGTTGTTTAACTTGTCTATAGTAAATCAGCTCCTCTCAGTGAACCAGACTGCGCCTTCAGCCAGTGTTTCTCGTCTGTGTGAAGAGTTTGCAGACATTTTTGCACCTGGCCTTGGTTGCGCTACGAACTATAAAGCGCATTTGGAACTGAAAGTAAACGAGCAACCGAAATTTTTCAGAGCGCGCAATGTTCCCCACGCATTGCGTGACGAGGTCGCAAGATCATTACACGATTTGGAATCACAAGGTGTGATTGAACGTGTGCAGGCTTCTCTCTGGGCCTCACCCTTAGTAATTTTGCCAAAACCTTCCGGAAAATTGAGACTTTGTGTGGACTTCAAGGCAACTGTGAATCCACAACTAGTGATTGCAACTTTTCCTTTACCCCGCCCGGAAGATCTTTTTGACAAACTGTGCCCGGGTAAATATTTTTAGGAGTTGGACCTGGCAGATGCGTACTTGCAAATACCGGTGGACGAAGAATCCCAGCGCGTTTTGGTGGTTAACACGCATCTTGGTTTGTATCGGTTCAAAAGACTGCCATTCGGGTGTGCATCCGCCCCTGCATTGTTTCAGCGGTATCTGCAAACTGTTTGTGCGCCGGTCCCTACTGCAGCAAACTATCTGGACGATATTGTGATCTCCGGAAAGACGGAAGAAGAACATGTAGCCAATCTGAGGACATTATTTCAGGTTTTGCGCCAAAATGGTCTTCGCTTGCGGAAGGACAACTGTGTGTTTTTTGCTCGTGACTTACCATATTTGGGACATGTAATCAATGCCCAAGGCATACATCCCAGTCCCGAGCACCTCCGTGCCATACAAGACTTGCCTTCGCCGCAGAATTTGAAGCAGCTACAGAGTGTGCTGGGAAAAATAAATTGCTATAATCAATATGTGCCCAAAGCCTCTTCCATTTCAGCTCCGCTTCATCGCTTACGCCGTCAAGGTGTTCCGTTCGTCTGGACGACGGAATGCGAACGCGCCTTACGCCAGTTGAAATCGGCGTTGCTTTCAAATACTTGCCTTACGCCATTCGATCCCCAGAAACCCCTTTTGTTGATGGTAGATGCATCGGATTTCGGGATCGGTGCTGTGCTTGCGCATAAAGATGGATCGTATGATCGCCCTATTGCCTTTGCGTCCAAATTGCTCTCGTCTGCGCAAAGAAATTATTCACAGATAGAGAAAGAAGCCTTGGCTCTCGTATTTGATGTTACTAAGTTTCACGATTTCTTGTATGGTCGTCACTTTACCATCATCACAGACCACAAACCTTTGACAACGATTTTTCATCCGAACAAGCCTGTACCTCCACGTACAGCGCAAAAATTCATTCGCTGGTCTATTTTCCTCTCGCAGTACCGCTACGATATCTTGTATCTGTCCACTGCTAAGCACGGAAACGCTGATGCGTTGTCCCGTTTGCCTGTTGCTGAGGATAGAGCTTTCGATTCTTCCGAACTTGCTTGCATGTTCATTGATGCGGAAACCGATGACGTGGTCGAATCGTTTCCGATTGATTTTCGTCGTGTAGCTACAGCCACAGCTGCTGACCCTGTCCTTGCTACCGTTTTGCGTTTTGTTGCTACACAATGGCCCTTGTCGAAATCACGGATCGAGGATCCGTTGGTTCGCCGATTTTTTGCTCACAAGGAGAGACTTTTTGTACGACGTGGTGTTTTGCTGTTGCGTTCTGATAATGATCAGTCCAGGGTCGTGGTCCCACGTTCGTTACAGTCCTCTGTCTTACGGCTTCTCCACCAAGGACATTGGGGTATAGTGCGCACGAAACAACTTGCTCATCAGCACTGTACTTGGTTCGGAATCGATGCTGCGATTACGAATATGTGCTCTTCTTGCGTGGCGTGTGCCGAACAACAATTCGCACCACCGCGGAACTTCTTTGCATGGCCACAAGCCACTTCCCCTTGGCAACGCTTACACATCGATTTTGCTGGTCCATTCTGGAATGCTCGATGGTTGGTTGTGGTCGATTCTTTCAGTAATTTTCCTTTTGTTGTCCGGATGTCTTCCACGACGTCATCTGCCATCATCCAAGCGTTATCGGCTATCTTTTGCATTGAAGGCCTTCCACAGACTATTGTTTCCGACAATGGCCCACAATTCATGTCCGCAGACTTTCAGTCATTCTGCACGGCCAATGGTATTCAACATCTGACATCCGCGCCGTTTTCGCCTCAGTCAAACGGTGCCGCTGAACGATTGGTTCAGACTTTCAAGTCACAGATGTTGAAGTTGAACGAGTCGCATTCTCGGGAGGACGCGTTGTTGCTCTTTTTGTCTTCGTATCGCTCTCAGCCTCGAGATGGTCGCTCGCCGGCTGAGTTGCTCCACGGTCGTCCTCATCGAACCTTGATGTCTTTGCTGCATCCGCCGCATCAGGTTCTTGTGCAGCGGCCGCCACCTGTTTTTGCTCCTGGCGACGTTGTATACTATCGCAACTATCGAGGTTCACGTTGTTGGCTCGCAGGACGCATTCTTCGCTGCCTCGGCCGCGCTATGTATTTGGTTTTGGGGGCCTCTGGTGAGGTGCGTCGGCATCTCAATCAGCTGCGCCTCTGTCGTCGCACGGGTTCTGCCGCTCCCCGTCTGCTTTCAGCGACGGTGCCGTCCGGTCAGCGCCCTGGGGACCCACCTACTGGCTCGCCTCATCCCCAGGTGTTACCGACGCTGCCTTCCATTTTGCCCCATGGCGACGCGCCGCCGCCGCCGCCGCCTGTTCTCCCGCCGGCGACGCCCGCAGTGGACGCTTCGCTGCAACCGCCAGGCGCCTCCCTGGGTCACGCGCTGCCGATCGCTTCCCGTGAGCAGCTGTCCTCCGACATGTAACTCTTGCCCGCTCCGGACCAGATGTCGTCTTCGCCCGTCGGCTGCCCCGACGCGATGGAGGTCGACCCTACGGCCCCTCCTGTCTCTTTACGGGCGCATACACCGCATGTTGGCGTGCACCCTGGACTAGGTTTTCAGGCGTTTCCTAGCTCCCCTCGGACCGAATGGCAGGGTGCGGGTGGCACAGCCTCGCCTGTTGTTAGGCTCCCCACGTCGTCGCATAAGTCAACATGGGGTCCTCCCCACGGCGGGCGGAAGCCTTATAACACAACCGTTCGCCGATTTGCGGGGGAGGAATGTGGTGTCACCGCCAGACACCACACTTGCTAGGTGGTAGCCTTTAAATCGGCCGCGGTCCATTAGTATACGTCGGACCCGCGTGTCGTCACTGTCAGTGATAGCAGACCGAGCGCCACCACACGGCAGGTCTAGAGAGACGTACTAGCACTCGCCCCAGTTGTACAGCCGACTTTGCCAGAGATGGATTACTGACAATTACGCTCTCATTTGCCGAGACGATAGTTAGCATAGCCTTCAGCTATGTAAATTGCTACGACCTAGCAAGGCGCCGTATTCAATTGATATTTATTATGTGAAGCATGTATCATCAAGAGCGATGTTCTACAATTATGGATTAAAGTTAAGTATTACAAGATATTCGTACTTTATTGCAATTCTCAAGATATTGTCCTGTTCCAGACCTCACGCCGGTCTGCGTGTATTTAGACGCGTGCATTTCGGCTTCCTGTAGCGACACGGTGTTGGCTCTTGAGTCAACACTACAGCTTTAGTGTTCACTGCTGCTCCATCAGCAGTCTTTTTTCTCTGGCATTGCCAGGGCTGAACTTCAAGATTTTTCTGGCCACAGAAGTTATACTACTCTAACGTGCAACAGTCGACTAGGATATAGAAACTGACAACACAGAAATTACTATCTTCTTGACCTGATACAGATGGTTTGTTGACAGAACAATAACACTTGAAATTACTATGTCTTTGTCAGATGTCAGACACTGCTGAGATTTTCTCGGTACAAGTCTAAGACCAGTCAGTCACCTATTCCTAGTGATAGATCATGAGAAAAATCATAATAGCCAAGTCACGTGCCATATACCAATACTGAAACATAGAGTCCACAGGACAGCAATGTCGAAGGAGGTGAAGGCTCTGGCAGCAGTGGCTGGCTGCTTGTTGAGGCTGCTGTGATGTGTCTCCAAGATTGGTGCTGTGCCTGGAATTGGTATCGCTGTGAAATGCAGATCCACATTTGGCTCTTTGATGGAACTGCTTGGTTCAGCGAACTGAACTGCATGCTAGTGGCTGGGTGCTGTCTTAAGAACAAGCCAGAATCTTTTCACTCCTTGGTGGACACATGATACCTAGATGTGAAGTAGAGCCCACAAATGTAGCACGGAATGGACACAGCCTGTTTATGTAGAGTCTGCCAGTATTCCTCTTGGCAACAAACCAGCGTTTTTATGGTCAGCAGTTGATACTTTAATGCCTCAAGAGTAAGATTCATACGCTTACCTGTATGAAATATCTTCATAGGTAAAAGTCCACCCATGTTTACCTGAATTTTAGTAGCAACTTTATTGCTTTCGAAGGTTCCATATAGACACTCACATCTGTACATAACTTTTGGCAAAATATCTAAGACGATATTCAAAATTTTTCATGTCGTGTCATCTGATTAGCTTTTTCTGTTAATTATGCAACCTGACGAGCTTACACTTCAACTTTACACTTCACTTGAAAGCTTTTTCTAATTCAACGGGTGCAGCAATGAGAGTACAAACAAATTCCTAATGTTATTGCAACCATCTGGGAACGGAAAAAACATTGAAGAAGCTTTCTGATTTTCCAAGATGACAGGGCGATTTCATGCAGGACTCACCCTGGCCTAGCACCGGATTCATGACGTCGGAGGAACTAGTTGTCGCTTTTCGAAGACTTTATGTCCCACATGGTATGGTTCTACCGACTGAGCTATCCAAACCCCAAAGTATGCACGAGAACTTCTATTAAGTTTTGAAGGTAGGTTATGAGGTACTGCAGGAAGAAAAGCTGAGAAGGCAGGTCGTGTGCTATGCTTGTATAGCTCAGTCAGTAGAGCACCTGCCCACGAAAGGCAAAGGATCCAGATTCGAGTCTTTGTCGAGCACACAGGTTTTTATCTGCCAGGAAGTTTCATAGAGCTTCAGAGGTTTACAATTGTCCTCGATAATAGCCAGTGTAAAGGTTGATACTTTAGAGGACGGCAGAAGTTTCACGTCAGTCTGTGGGACCTTCATTGTGATGGTGGTATATAACGGCATCGTGGTTGTATGCAGTATTTGTACATGCCCTCAGCTGTTACTAGTGTGTTGAACTTCGTTTGTAGAGTTCGGGATGTCTGGAATGATAGTTACATTGACAGAAATAGAAATTATTACATCATGAAGTATCAGTCCAATATTTATCAAACTTTCTGGAGATGTTCATCATATAACGAGTGTTAAATGGATAAACTTCCATTCCATTTGGAACATACGTCCATCATCAACATAAGTGTGAGATGTGATCCCTCACGGCCATAATTACAGTCATAGATTCATTGTGCTATGGAAACTACCTCCATATGTTATCTTGACGAGTTTCCTACCATACCTGAACACATGCTGCGTCAGTTCAAGAAATTGCTGGCTTGAGGCTTGTATGAAAGTATACGTCTTTCCATTGCTTTCTACACTTGCTCTATAGATGGGGAATGAGCAAGCCAGTCAGTGATGCGCAAATTTATCAAGACATTTGTGGTGTCAGCTGCAGTGTGGGCCTTGCATTATACTGCTGAAATATGCTATTTAGTATCCCCGTTATGAAATGTGTATCTACAGGTTTTACCATTCTTGAAAAAAAGTGGTGAGAATTACACCTCCCTTCAACAGTTACTAAATCAGTTTCGTTGCCTGCTGTATGGCGTCAGCGGTAAACGATGCATAACAGCATGAGATCTCAACCCAGATTCCAGCAATATGTTCTCCACGGTTCATGAAGACACTCCGCCTGTTGCCTCTTGCCCGGATTTCTACTATTTTTATGTGTCTATTCGTCAGAGTTAGTGGAAAGATTCTAGGATCTTTTCGTGGTGTAGTCCTTCTGGGAGGACTACTCTTCTTGCAATATACCATCTCCTCATTGATTCTGCAGTCATTGTCCATGTGATATGTCGGTGCGATGCTCCCATTTACCACATGCCAATGATTCGACCTTTCTCCAGTTCCCAAATACGGCGATAAGTTTTTTTCTGTAATGAAAATACAATGAGGTGACAAAATTCATGGGATACCTCGTAATATCGTGTCGAACCTCATTTTGTCCAGCGTAGTTCAGAGACAATACGTGGCATGGACTCAACGGGCCGTTGAAAGACCCCTGCAGAAATACTCAGCCATGTTGCCATTACAGCCGTCCATAACTGCTAAAGTGCTGGTGCAGGATTTTGTGCACCAACTGACCTCTCGATTGTATCCCGTAAATGTTCGACGAGATTCATGTCGGGCAATTTGGATGGCCAAATCATTCACTCGAATTGTCCAGAATGTTCTTAAAATCAATAGCGAACAATTGTGGCCCAGAGACATGACGCATTGTCAACCACAAAAATTCCATCGTTGCTTGGGAACAGGAAATCCACGAATGGCTGCAAATAGTCTCCAAGTAGCCGAACATAACAGTTACCAACTGGAATAGAGACTCGTCTGACAAGGTCACCGTTCTTACGTCGTCTAGGGTCCAACCGACATGGTGACGAGCCCAGGAGAGGCGCTGCTGTTAGTAAAGGCACTCGCATCGGTTGTCCACTGCCATACCTCATTAACGCCAGATTTCGCCGCACTGTCCTAACGGATACGTTCATCGTACGTCCACATTGATTTCCGCGGTTATTTCACACAGTGCTGCTTGCCCTGACAACTGTATGAAAACGCTGCTGCTCTCGGTGAACCGTTTGCAGAATGTTTTAATTCCCGAAGTGCGACTGCAGTCATGTAGGAAATTTCTTCATAAGAATCAGCTGAGTACATTTGACATGTCGGTCAATGCACTACTGCGCTTTTATACCTCGTGTACGCAATTCTACCGCCATCTGCACATGTGAATATCGCTATTCCATTACTTTTGTCACCTCAGTGTAAGTTCGCATAGTGAAGAAATTTTAATCAGCATAGCCCGCAAGCATATGAATATTGAAGTATCAGTTTAGCACTGTTCAGTCGAGGTGTCCATGTATCAGACTTTCCATTTGCGTCAGTGTATGTTCTTGAATTCGTGTTCCTGGAGTGGACAGAGTTGAGGTTCATGTGTTTTTATAATTATTTTTCACTTACTTCTGGACTAATGGGTATGGGCTGACAGCAACCACGTTAGCACTCTTCAGCTTTTCATAAAATGATTAAGGAAGAGTTAAAACTGTATCATTAAGGTAAAACAATGAAACTTCCTGGCAGATTAAAACTGTGTGCTTGACCGAGACTCGCACTCGGGACCTTTGCCTTTCGCAGGCAAGTGCTCTACCAACTGAGCTACCCAAGCACGACTCACGCTAAAGGTAAAGGTCCCGAGTTAGAGTCTCTGTCCGGCACACAGTTTTAATCTGCCAAGAAGTTTCATATCAGCGCACACTCGGCTGCAGAGTGAAAATCTCATTCTGGAAACATCCCCTAGGCTGTGGCTAGGCCATGTCTCCGCAATATCCGTTCTTTCAGGAGTGCTAGTTCTGCTTGGTTCGCAGGAGAGCTTCTGTAAAGTTTGGAAGGTAGGAGACGAGATACTGGCAGAAGTAAAGCTGTAAGGAGGGGGCGTGAGTCGTTCTTGGGTAGCTCAGTTGGTAGAGCACTTGCCCGCGGAAGGCAAATGTCCCGAGTTCGAGTCTCGGTCCGGCACACAGTTTTAATCTGCCAGTAAGTTTCATATCAGCGCACACTCCGCTGCAGAGTGAAAATCTCATTCTGGAAGGTAATATAATGATGATATGATGCTCGTACTGTGAATTACTTCCTATGTTCTGAAGATGGTAATGTTGTGAGCTCTTCGAAATACTGGATCGGAGAGAGGAGTTGGTGTGTAGTAAGTGGTTCCACGCAGTGCAGCCCAATCTGCAAGTGCCGGCAGGGATTTATGCAGTCTATCAAAATACAGTTACTGGTGAGAAAAGTGCATTAATTTTTTTGGCAATTCATTAATCCAGAACCAAGTGACTACAACACTATTACACGGCTTTACAAAACGCTGTCAAGGACACACAGTATCTCTGACTCTGGCACATGCCTTCTTCACGGTTAAATTTATGCGGCCTTTCTACTTTAAATCACTCAGGACAACAATTCATGGATGCTTGAAAGTTGTGACCAATTCTATTAACTGATCGTGCTCAAGCGGAATCTAATCATTTCGGCTGATTACGTGCATTATTTTACATTTACTAATACTATGGATCAGCTGCCACTCCTGCCTTGCGATATGTGCTGTCCATCTGCAAGTCTCTGTGCATTTCTCAACAAGTTGCTAATGATCTAACCGCAACTGCACTGTGGTTTCTGATGTGAAGCAGTTCGGAAATACTACGGCCTTCATTTTAGCATCTTCTATTTTGGTGCAGTCGTGGTCAAGGTGCATCTGGACAAACAAAGTTTTCCCATTGACGTATTCCTGTGCAGAACCAAAACGTTTTAGCATTTTTGACAACACAGCTTAAAAGATCTTGTTTTTGAGTTAACTGGACACTTCTGGTTTTTGTCTTGTACAGCTTCTGTTTGTCAGGAAAGACTCTGCACCGTTTCATACTGCTATGTAGCTCTCTATGCTTTTGTAGTACTTCCCCAATATTGTTACTGAACCATGGTGGGTCTTTCAGATCCTCGCTACCTTCCATGCCACTGACTTATCCAACACATGGCCTGCAACACACCTCAATTTCTGTCACAGAGTATTCGCTTTCCCTTCCCCAGAACTGAATATTTTCTGCAGATTTCTCGGAGAGTTTCTAATGATCTTACCATTGCACCTGTCAAGGAGAAATATCATCCTTCCATAAACTTTTCGTTAGACCCTTGTGATAATCACGTTCGCTGCATAGAAAAGTTTCGGAATGTTCGTTGCCTGCAGATCCAGTAAGTTTTGCTCGAAGGTGGGCTTGCTCACCTGCTACTCTAAATAAGTTACAGAAAATACCCTGGCTCTCGTTCTATACGTGTGAGCCTCTCTCAGTGGAAGATTGAAGTCTGCCGCTATTGCTACGGGATCAACGGGATTTTACTCGCAGTATTTTCTAAGCGTTGTCTATGGAGTGTTGTCATAGAGGCGCAACAACGGACCAAGTTTTTCAAGGGTTCGAGAGTTGGTGGAGATATGACTGGCAGATGTTATTGACATACGTGTACAGAGAGACAGCGGGTGTGAGCGTCACTTCAGGCTCTGGAGAGAGCGGTCAAACTGTGGAAGAACCGACGACCACGCCAACGTTTCCAGAAGTGAGGATGAGTCGGGTGTCAGTCTTCTATACAGGGTGTTACAAAAAGGTACGGTCAAACTTTCAGGAAACATTCCTCACACACAAATAAAGAAAAGATGTTACGTGAACATGTGTCCGGAAACGCTTAATTTCCATATTAGAGCTCATTTTAGTTTCGTCAGTATATACTGTACTTCCTCGATTCACCGCCAGTTAGCCCAATTGAAGGAAGGTAATGTTGACTTCGGTGCTTGTGTTGACATGCGACTCATTGCTCTACAGTACTAGCATCAAGCACACCAGTACGTAGCATCAACAGGTTAGTGTTCATCACGAACGTGGTTTTGCAGTCAGTGCAATGTTTACAAATGCGGAGTTGGCAGATGCCCATTTGATGTATGGATTAGCACGGGGCAATAGCCGTGGCGCGGTACGTTTGTATCGAGACAGATTTCCAGAACGAAGGTGTCCCGACAGGAAGACGTTCGAAGCAATTGATCGGCGTCTTCGGGAGCACGGAACATTCCAGCCTATGACTCGCGACTGGGGAAGACCTAGAACGACGAGGACACCTGCAATGGACGAGGCAATTCTTCGTGCAGTTGACGATAACCCTAATGTCAGCGTCAGAGAAGTTGCTGCTGTACAAGGTAACGTTGACCACGTCACTGTATGGAGAGTGCTACGGGAGAACCAGTTGTTTCCGTACCATGTACAGCGTGTGCAGGCACTATCAGCAGCTGATTGGCCTCCACGGGTACACTTCTGCGAATGGTTCACCCAACAGTGTGTCAATCCTCATTTCAGTGCAAATGTTCTCTTTACGGATGAGGCTTCATTCCAACGAAATCAAATTGTAAATTTTCACAATCAACATGTGTGGGCTGACGAGAATCCACACGCAATTGTGCAATCACGTCATCAACACAGATTTTCTGTGAACGTTTGGGCAGGCATTGTTGGTGATGTCTCGATTGGGCTCCATGTTCTTCCACCTACGCTCAATGAAGCACGTTATCATGGTTTCATACGGGATATTCTACCTGTGCTGGTAGAACATGAGTCTTTACAAGTACGACACAACATGTGGTTCATGCACGATGGAGCTCCTGCACATTTCAGTCGAAGTGTTCGTACGCTTCTCAACAACAGATTCGGTGACCGATGGATTGGTAGAGGTGGACCAATTCCATGGCCTCCACGCTCTCCTGACCTCAACGCTCTCGAATTTCATTTATGGGGGCATTTGAAAGCTCTTGTCTACGCAACTCCGGTACCAAATGTAGAGACTCTTCGTGCTCGTATTGTGGACGGCTGTGATACAGTACGCCATTCTCCAGGGCTGCATCAGCGCATCAGGGATTTCATGCGATGGAGGGTGGATGCATGTATACTCGCTAACAGAGGACATTTTGAACATTTCCTGTAACAAAGTGTTTGAAGTCACGCTGGTACGTTCTGTTGCTGTGTGTTTCCATTCCACGATTAACGTGATTTGAAGAGAAGTAATAACATGAGCTCTAACATGGAAAGTAAGCGTTTCCGGACACATGTCGATGTAACATATTTTGTTTCTTTGTGTGTGAGGAATGTTTCCTGAAAGTTTGGCCGTACCTTTTTGTAACACCCTGTATATGGAACATGACTGTGCGATTTAGCCCGCATGTTCTGCGGTTTAGCAATTTTAGTAGATTTGTTCTACTATGGGCTCTTTTTTCGATGGTTTGTAGGAGAAAATTCCAGGTTACTTTTAGATCAGGTACTTCTCATTGGTATTTCAGTCTTTTAGTATCAGAGATTCGAGTTTATATGCACGCTTTCAAGCATTATGCAGTGAGATGACAAAAATCATGGGATAGCTACATGAAAATATACATATGGCTTTAGTATTACGTACACAAGGTATAAAAGGGCAGTGCACAGGCGGAGCTATCTTTTGTACTCAGGTGGAAAGGCTTCCGACGTGATTATGGCAGCACGACGGGAATAACGGACTCTGAAAGCGGGATGGTAAATCGATCGGGCATTCAGTATTCCAAGATCCACAGTGTCAAGAGTGTGCCGACAACACTATATTTCAGGCATTACCTCTCACCACGGACGACGTGGTGGCCGACAGCCTTCTCTTAACGACGGCGGCGTATGCGTAGAGTTGTCACTGCTAACAGACAAGCAACACTGCGTGAAATAGCCTAGGAAGTCAATGTGGGGCGTTCTACGAACAATCCGGCAGCATAGTGCGGTGAAATTAGGCGTTAATGAGCTATCAGTAGGAAACGGACGCATCTTTGCTAACAGCGGGACACGGGCTGCAGCGAGGGCTCGTGACCATATCGGTTGCACCCTAGATGACTGGAAGAGCGTGGCTTAGTCAGATTCATTCGACGTTGTCCCTCTTAGTGTTTCGCACACGAGACATCATTGGCAGCGCAGATCACGCCGTCAGGGCACGAAGCTACATTTGTCGGATAAGGCAGTAGATTTAGAATTCTCTCTGAAAGGAGTACATAACAAAGCCAACCAATCCAAAGACAAAAATATGTATTTCTACAAATGTCACACTGATTGATTAAATGTTGTAATAATGCGAGTCAGTAATACGAGGTGCGTCCAATAACTAATGCAACACTTTTTTTCTCGGCCACGAAGTCCACGAACGGCTGCAAATGGTCTCAAAGTAGCCGCACATAACCATTTGTAGTCAAAGTCTGGTTTGGTTGGACCATTGGACCCAGTCAATTCCATGTAAACACAGGCCACACCATTATGGAACAGAATTTACTGTGAGACGCAGTGGAATATTTCCGCTTTAGCCGGTATGGTTTCTTGAAGTTCCGATAGTGCATGGCGCTCTCATACCTTCAAAATGGCGTCTGTAACGGAGGTGCGTTCCAAGTAGAGAGCTGTCAATGTCGAAAAACCAGAGCGCCGCAGATATTCATAAGCGACTGCAGAATGTCTGCAGACACTTGGCAGTGGACAAAAGCACGGTGAGTCGTTAGGCGCGGCGTGTGTCATCATTGCAAAAAGGTCGCGCAAACCTGTCCAATGTCCCGCGCGCCGGCCGGCCGCTCACAGCTGTGACTGCTTCAATGTTGGTATGCCTTCCACGCGTTCGTCGCCTCAAAAGTGCAAACGAACTTCTCAGTGGCAAACCGAGGCCACACACAAGTCCGCGCACCCGAAAGCAGCTCACAAAACTTCTGTGGTCCGTTCTTCCACATCCACTCTACAGCCCAGATCACACATCCATCTGTTGCACTGCACGGGAAGCAGTAAATGAAAGAAGACGAGGTTATTGATGCAGCAAGGCGCTGGCTCCGACGTCGACCAGTTGAGTGGTACCGTGTGAGCATACAGGTCCTCCCACTAAGGTGGTGTAAGGCTGTCGTAATGAACAGAGATTACGTTGAAAAGTAGGCTTTTGTAGCCCAAAGAGTGGGCAATAATGTGGTGTATTCGAGTCCTGAATAAAACCAAACTGCTTTCAGAAAAAAATGTGTTGCGTTACTTAATGGACGCCTGTCGTACAAACAAGTTTAATGCTTTGTCAGAATAAAATGTACAGTATTTTAAAATGTCAACTTCTGTATCTCGCTCATCTCCTATCACATCAACTTATACAAGAAAATCCACAGTTCTTTTTTTTTGTCCTTGACCTGGAGGAAGCCTAAAAACTTGCATGGGCATTCTGGTTTCCTCTTCAGGCTCCAGGTATATACACTTCCACGTAACTGCATCCACTTTGTTGTATCTTTTTTGTTTGAACTCTTACCCTTTGTCACCATTATTGTTGCTAATCGCCATACCTTACAGCCTGCTAAATTTGTACCTCAAGGCTCTGTTCTCTCACCTCTACTGTATATCCTCTACAAGTACGCTTAAGCCATTTGTACTATTCCCTCTTACAGCCCATTGGTGGCAATAGTTTTCTAGCTCTCTACCCTATGCTAAAAAGGTCCCAACAATCCCTCCTATCTTATATTAACCAAATAATCTACTTGTGCAATCTATGAATCCTCAAGATAAACTCTTCCAACATCCAGTCAATAATTATAGGACGAACCATCTGCAGGTTCTGTCTCCATGATTTCCGTAACTAACAATTCGTTATCGTCCTATCTAATTACCTAATACACTAAAATGCCTCGAACTGATACTTGGCCATAAACTAACGTGGAAACCCACTTCCTAACCATCCAATAGAAAATCCAAAATAAACCATAGCTACAAACTGGCCACAAATGGGGGATTGCATCCTTCCGCCATTTTGCACATCTACAAAACCTTGATCTGACCCATTTTTTCTTATGTCAATGTCGTCTGGATAGCTACTTTACCCTGTTTCTATCAGACCCTCCATATCCTTGAATGGCTGGCTTAATGAATCCTCTTACCCTCCCTTACTCGAATCCTTCACAGACCCATCAAATTCCCCTCACAGTTCATCCACACTGAAAATCTCTGTACATCCTGTTACCTTGCCTCCAACAACCCTTTCCGTTCCAATCGTGGTATGCTACCAAGCCAGTCCCACTGATCCTACATTCGCATACTCTCCATATACTCTTCCAACGCAGCATCAAGAACCTCTCCTTCCAAGACAAAGGATCCACTCTGATATTTATCCTTAATTCATCACTATTTCTTCTTACATCGGGTTCCTTTCTCCTTTCCCACCTTATCCTGTTCTTTTCTCCTCATAATCATGGCCTGAAACCAGTCACAGTCACCCCTACCTTAAATTCACTGTCTTCCACCATTTAATCTCCTGATCTACACGCGGTCACATACCAGTCCATCAACTCCATTACCACTACACTTAACCCTCCAACTCCCAATTTTCCTTCTCCTAGAGCAGGTCTGCAACTAAGTTCAAATGGTTCAAATGGCTCTGAGCACTATGGGACTTAACATCTATGGTCATAAGTCCCCTAGAACTTAGAACTACTTAAACCTAACTAACCTAAGGACATCACACAACACCCAGTCATCACGAGGCAGAGAAAATCCCTGACCCCGCCGGGAATCGAACCCGGGAACCCGGGCGCGGGAAGCGAGAACGCTACCGCACGACCACTAAGTGCAGTGAAGTAAGATGGTTCGTTTTCATTATAATGACACCATAATACTGATGCGTCATCTAAATCATTTGCTGTATCTGGAACCAATTTTTGGGACAATCTTCCTCAAAATATCCGAGAAATTAAATTCCTTCCAAACTTGAAAAGACAGCTAATGGTTCACTTCTATCATAATAGCTATCTCTTCCAAGTTCTGTGCAGCTCCTCTCGTCAGACCCCCTCCCCCACAACTTCCCCCTACCTCTTGTGGGCAGAGCTCTCTGTTTATATTCTGTTCTTTCCTAAAAGCCACTGTCACTGTCATTTCAATCTTCTCCTCTTCCCCTTACCCATCCTGCTTCTGGTAATACAAAACGTGGCTTCAAATATGCTAAGCTAATCTGTATCATTCTAAATGACATTTACTACTACTATTATTATTGTTATTGGAAATGTTTTTAATATCTTTGGTGTGTGTTGTTCCTAGTCAGATCTAAGAGAGGCCTTAAGGCCCTAATTGCTTGGGCTAAATAAGCAACAAATAAATAATTATTGGTATATTAAAAGACAAAAATCATTTTTGAGAAGTTCAATAGACGGCCACCTTTTTAATAATTACAGAACGTGTATGTGTTTTATCATTATTTAAAGGTATTCTTGTATCTTTTTCTAAATGCTCTTAGCTGAAAAGTGGCAATACACTGTTTCCAGCGAAAATATAAAAAAGTTTGTAATTAAATTTAGTTGGTTGGTTACATGTCCCATAGATAACCTGAAAGATATTTTTATTGAAATGATCTGGAACGAGTCAGTTTATAAGCTATGTATTCACAATTAGTTTTAACATTAATGAACATGTACGAGTAGTGTTCAACAAATAATGAAAAACTTTTTTTCTGAACGCAGGTTGGTTTTATTCAGGATTCCAATACACCACATTATTCTCCAGTCCTTTGGCTAGAAAACCCTATTTTTGATATAACCTCAGTACAATGTGACCGCCTAACGCCATTTTACTGAGGGGGGGGGGGGGGGGGAGGGGGCACCTATGCCCGCATCGTGCCATTGTACTGGTCGGTGGCGGAGCCAAACCTCTTGCTGTATCAATTACGTCCACATCGTTCACATACTGCTTCCCGTGGGTGAGCTCCTTTCGGGTGCGCATACTAATGTTGTTGCCATGAAGAAGGAGAAGTTCGTTTGAATTTTTGTTGCGACGAACACGCTGAAGTCGTTTCTTCAAGTTCCTGAGCGTAACACAGTGCACTTTAGAGTTGATCGTTGCACCAAGAGGGAGTATATCAAAGAAAGTAGCCTCTTCAGAGTCCCAGAAAACCACCGCCACGATTTTACTGGCTGAGGTTGTGATTTTCGACTTTTTCTTTGGAGGATAGATGGTGTGGCTCCACTTCACGGATTGCCGCTTTTTTCGGGTTCGAAGTGATGAACCCATATTTTATTGCCTGTGACGAGTTTCGACAAAAAATTGTCACGATCATCCTCGTAGCGCACAAGGAATTCCGCACAGATGGTCCTTCGTTGCTATTTACGGTCTTACGTTAGGCAGAGAGAAACAAACATTCCAGTACCCCAACTGATAGACGAGTGTATCAGCACTACCAACAGAGACGTCCAGCTGAGCAGCGAGGTGTTTGACTGTGATCCATCGAGCACCTCGAATGAGAGTATCCGCACGTTCCAACATTGCAGGAATCACAGCTCTGTGCGGTCGGCCGGCACGCGACAGATCGGACACGTTTTGCGCGACGTAGCTGCCATGATGACAGACGCCTCTCCCAACGACTCACCGCGCTTTTGATCACGCCAGGTCTCCGTAGACATTCTGTGAACGCCTACCAATATGTGTAATGCTCTGGTTTTCCGCCACAAGAAACTCAATGACAGCTCTCTTCTCGGAACGCATCTCCGTTACAGACGCCATTTTGAAGGCTGCATATAGCGTCGCCACTAATGAAAACTTCATGAAATTATAGGGGCTGAAGCAAGAATATTCCACGATATTCCACAACAAGTTTTACAATTTTTTCAGCCTAAATTGTCCGAGAAAGAAGAGTGTTGCATTATCCCTCGAAAATCTTTCAATCCTACTCGTGCAAACGCACTTCAGAACTAGGTATTTTTTTACATGCTATCCGCTTTTAAATAAAAATTCGTCTATTGAATAGTAGGAGCTGTTCTTTTGTCCAATCAAGAATTTCATACTAATTGTATAGTTACCCCAGAAAATTATTCAATAATTATTGAGTGGAACAAGCATAAAGGACAGACTCCACAACATCATTGTAATACTAGTACTTCCACACGTTAAACAATAAGCAAATACTGTATTTGAATTTAGTTAATTAAAATAAGCTGTTTTGACATACCTGAAGCTTCAGACAAAACCCGAACAGTATTTCATTTATTTCAAGTAGTTGCTGAGTTATCCTTTTTATTTGCTCATCTAATTTTTCTTTTCTTTTGTTCTGCATCTCTATTAACTGTTTGAGATTCTCAACTTCTTCCATATTCCTGTAACATTTGTTTCAGTTTGTCAGTTACAAAACGTTTTCATATCGAAGAGTCAACTTAACCTTCAGTCTCAGTCTTCTGTACATTATAGCGTTTAATAAAATAAAAATAATGTTGAGAAGAAATGAAAAAAGTATTAATTTCCATAAACACTCCTTATGTAATACATATGCTTGCTTTTTTGTGCCCAATAACTAGCACAAGTCTGTGGTCATAACAGCACTAATTAACTCTGCTCCTTTTTGAAAAAAAAAACAAAAAACAATATACATATGCTCTTTAAGGTCATAGTGACTCAACCGCTATTTAAGGACATAATAGTAATAAATTACTGAAAGTTATTATAATTTCAAATTTAGGTTCAGTGTGCAACAGAATTAATGCATTTTCAGCATTACAAGCAAACAATAAAGTACATCATGTATAAAAAGAGGCAAATACTTTTGTTACACACTTCATTCGAAGCCCCTGGCTGTCAATAGAATGTAACACAAATTAGTTTTTACCTAGTCTGAAGATGAACAAAATAGAAAATTGTCAACTGACTTACATTTAAAATTCCAATAACAATAATTAGTAAATTTTCTGTTTTTGTGCTAAAATGAATAGGGTGTTTTTTGCCATAAAATAAATATTACAGTACTAAATGCTATAAATTATATTAATGAGGTGAAAAACTATTTTTATGCTCTTATTTTGAAACTGAACAAAACAGAAATTGTTAATAACAAGGAAAATGGTAATAGCCATAGTTTCTCAAGTGTTTGTTGCCTCAGCTAAATGTCGATATAGACAATTTATTACACACCACAATTTCAGCAGTAGCATGTAACATGAGCTATGCAGACATGCTTGTTACAATTTGAGCATGTTATAGAGGTTTCTCTGTTATAACTTCGTGGACAGAATTTGCATCTGGCATGTTTGGAGTTTTCATTTTTGTACTGGAGCTCTATGTTGAAGAAATCCTTGTTTGTATTCTTTGAACAATGGTCGCTGGTTGTTCATTTTGTAGCAGCTTCTTCTTATGTTCAGTGTAAGGAAAGATTAGGAGTCTTCCTATTTCGTAAAAATATATTCTTCTTTGTAAAGAATATTTGTTTTACACCCTGGATTACGTTCCTTCCATAGCATAAAAGCACTAAGAATATTGTAAAAGACGCTCACTGGCCAGCGGTTCATTTCCTTTTGAATGTGTGGATATCAGTAAGTTGTTTCAATGTGTATACTGTACCCTTACTTGCATTTGTAATGCACCAACCATATTTGTTCATAAATGTGCTAAGTTGCAAGTGAATTGCAACAGCACCAGCAACAGGCAAGAACACATGTTGTGCTTTATACAGTCTTCACAATGTTGCGAGGCCAGTTGGCATGGTGGGGTGTGGAAACAGTTGACACAGCAGTACCTAAACGGTAGATGCCCTAAGCCTTTCCCCACCGGCGGCCGCTGAAGTGTTCAGCGTATGTGCAACAAGGCATAGCAAAGACTAAATAAGCGCAGCTCGGAAGAGTATAAATACCTTAGCCATTAAGGAGAGATCGGTACGGTACGGGCCACTTCAAGTTTAACAGTGTTTATAAAAGAAATAGCACAATAAAACACTTCTTAAAGTT
This sequence comes from Schistocerca americana, assembly GCF_021461395.2. Lineage (NCBI taxonomy): Eukaryota > Metazoa > Arthropoda > Insecta > Orthoptera > Acrididae > Schistocerca > Schistocerca americana. The sequence continues at coordinate 88,297,844 of NC_060130.1, forward strand.
ATAAAAAATCACCTAGTTGTATAACCTATCTCCGCTGAAAATCACTTAAAACTATGTGTGATCTGAGGTTTTCCCGGCGTACAGAAATCTTGAAAATTTCTCGGGTATTCAACCAGGTAGCGTCGTCCAAAAGGCGCGAGATTTGGGCAAGCCGACTTCTTGCCATCTTCAGGCGTTCTTGGTGTCTTAAAACTACATGTTATGTATTTTGGCACTTTTCAAAGAAATACTTGGAGATTTCCCATTCTTCCCCACCCACTGGGCAGAGTGGGATAAAGAGATTTTTTTCGAAATCATTGCATAAACAATGAAATTGTTAGGAATATCATCTTAAAACTAAGACAATGACGAATGAATCATTTAGACTCAGGAATACGTAATTTTTAAAAAAAGTGAACAATAAGAAAGTATTTTAATGTAATTTTCACAAATGTGCAATTGTTTTTAATGCTTACTACCAAGTTACTTTATTGAGTCGTATCGCTCTTGCACCAGTTGTATTTTCTGGCTTGTGAACACACAACATAGGATGCCTAGTAATAAATCCTATAACGTAGCTGTGCCCAGCTAGATACGTTTCTTTGTCAAATCTGTGTGGTAAACCATATTTTCTTTTAGCTAGCTCATAGGTTAATGACCTGACAATGAGATGTTTCAAAGTTGGAGTAAATAGTTTGCTGTCCATTGCCTTCAGGTAAGTCATTGCCTTCAGGTAAGTCATCATTGTTCTACAGTGAACACATTTTTAATTATCTGTCAATTCAGTAGTTTTGATTACTCTTAGCTTTACGAACGGATGTTTCTACCGTAGATTTCGGTACGTTAAACTCCTTAGATGCTTTTAAAACTCCCATTTCAGAAGATAAAACGACTGAAACTGCCATCTCCATTGACTTAATATCCAATTGCTGTCTGTCAGTCTTTCTAATTTAAGTTCACTCCATCTGGAAAAGCAAGGGAAGAAATAAATACATGCTCTGAAATCTACTGGCATAAATACATGAAGGGGCAGAGCGGGACAGTATCCTACTCTGCCCTGTCCTGTTCCACCCCAAGAGCACATTTCAGGTTGACAACTCTCTTATGGAGCATAATAACTGATGGATTTAACTAACGTACTGCGAATGGCATGCCCTTTAAGATTACATGTTATTCAAGGGCGTACAATTAAGAATTAACCACTTATCTTGCGTTTAGATTCACTAAAAGATACGAAAACACAACTGTAAACGTCACTGGCAATCGTTGACTTACAAGTCGCACCCCAAACTAAGAAAAAGGGGCTGTCGCACCTCCTTCCATTTAGAGACATAGTTGCAAGTCACTAGAATAGGATTCAGATTTCTCCAGTCGAGAAAACAGTACAGTCCCGTTTGTGCCTCGCTATCCCATTCTGCCCCGCATTCTCCAGTACTAAAGTCACTGTTAGTATAGCAGCTCTATCACCATGAGGCTGTTCGCTTGGTCGCCATATGGAATGCTGTAATAAAGTATTTGGAATTAGAGACTGTTTAACTGGTGCGACATGGCGTCCCTCCCCCAGCCCACCTCCACCAGCCGCTTACAGCTAGTGTCAGAGTACTGGCCTCACATTTTTAGCACAATGTCTGAATCTACAGCCTATGGTACAGTGAGTCAAGAAACTTAATTGTTGTCGTCAAAGTGTCTTTGTCATATCAAATAAGTTTGGTTACAGTGCTTTTTGTTAAAAGTAAGGAGCTGGTGTATTTGTCACCCTTCAGATGCAATGGGGGACATGCTTGGCTAGTACCTGTCAGATACACGCAGTGTGCCCTAGAAAATCATTCAGCACCTAGTACAGAATCACTAGCCCGTAGTATGTTCCACGTGTAAGCATTACGGGCTCATGGCTAGACAGTGCCAGGAATCAAAATGGCTGATGATTAGACGCAAGAATTAAGTTGATATATTTTATGTTGTGTTTTGTAATTGCTGGTGATCTAAAATGAGTACCGAGATGCGCAGGACTTCGGCATTGTGAGAGATGCAAGGAGTAACAGAGCCAGAGCCAGTACTATACAGCAGAATTAAGAGTGGTTAATAGGGAGTTGAATGGTCTACTAGAAGCGTAGTCACCACAACAAAATACAAATTTATCACCCGCTCCTTTCTCTTGTAAGTCAACTGAGGAAATGCAAACATTTGTAGAGGATCTTAGGGATTTGGTAGAGATGAAAGGATGGTCTGATGAGGAAGTTTTGAGGGTAGAAAAATAAAAAAATTAACTGGGGAAGCAGAAGCTTATGGGGTTTATATGGAAGCCTTGAGGGAAATGAAACATTTGAAGAAATTGAAAGGGAGTTAGTTAAAAGGTGTCGCAAGCAGGAAAGTACCGAACATTTTAGAGAACAGCTGGACTTGGTAACAAAGACGCAAAGAGAATCGATGCAAGAATTTTGGGATGCGCTAAGGATAAGGACAAGGATAAGGGTTGAACGTACGAGGTGGGACAGAATGCTGTGGTCAATGAAGTAACTTTACAAATGGCAGATTAACGCATTTTTAAGAGGGTCGCCTTCGTAAATGTCAAGGGAACACAGGCAGGGTTCCCAACTGATTTACGCAAAGTTGTCAGATTCTAAGGTGAGGAAACTGACATGTCGACTGGACAACAAGTTAGACAGACAGTGTTTTCAGTCAATATAAGGCGTTACAGGTGGCGACAGATGGGACATGTGTGGAAGAAATGTCACCAGCCACGGGACAGTGGAATGGAGGCAGCGGTCAGCATAATGGTAGCGGTAGTTAAAGAGATAGGGAACCAGGAAAGAGCCAGGCGTTAACAGCCAAGGGGAACCCAAGGTCCGCCTATAGGCATTCCCATTAAAATTAGTTGCTACGAAGTCGTAAAGAGAGGTGAAGTGTGTGGTGGAAGGAAAGTGGGAAAGAAGAATTGCAGGATGTTGTTGGACACAGAGGCTCATGTGTCGGTTGCCAGCAGGGATATGGTGGAACATAATCCATGGAACCCACCACAGTATAAATCGTGTGGGGAGGGGGATAAATATCAGTTCAGACAACGTGTATAAATTGTGTCACGTGTAAGTAAGGGCTGGAGTTGTATTTATTACTAATTTAACAGTAGGAATCTTGTGTGTGATGCAACTGTTGAAAGTAAATGAAGCATTGGTTCAGACACATCATTTCGTAGAAAGAAGTGTACACGTACAAGAGGTAAGTGGGGAAAAATGGTTCCTGTGCTTGTGGTTAATTTCAGAACCAAGGATTTAAGGTTAACAAAGGGGTTCTTAATCACCAATGTGGATATCCTGGAGGAGGAAGAGTGGGACACGAGAGGATTGGCCACGAACAATCCCAAACTTAACTGAAACTGCATTGCGAGAGAGAGTGAAGCACCTACAGGGGAGTGATAAGGAACAAGTGGAAGAATTACTGTTGGAATTCAAGAATTTGTTATTTCCAAAAGGGCTGTGGCCAGCAACACTTATTATGCTGCACTGAATACTGATGAAGAATAAATCACCGATTTGCTGCAAACCATATAGAATACCGAAGTACTTCCAGCCGATTGTCGAGGAATTCGTCGATCACCAGCAGAAGGATGGGATTACTGGGGAAAGTAATAGTCCCTGCAAAGCCAGGATTGTTGTTGTGCCCAAAAAGTCAGCAGATGAATCATGAAAATACAGGTTTTGTTGTGATTATTGACACCTGAATGCCAAAACTGCAACAGATGTCTAGCCATTGGTGAACAGAATAGAAACCATTGATATTTTCCAACAGTGGACTTCAAGAGTGGCTACCCTCAGCTAAAAGTGGCACTTTCTTCACCATGGGAACACTATCAATTCAGGAGGATATCTTTTGGATTGAAAAATGCAGTTGTGACATTCAGAGTGTTGGACAAGGTTCTCAGAGGTTTAAAACCACATCACTATATGGTGTATCTAGATGGTATAATCATCTTTGCGAGTGACAGGGAGCAGCATATACAACGCCTAAGGGAAATATTCCTGAAATTAAGGGCCACAAGCTTAACATTGAGTATAGAAAAGTGTAATTTTGTGTTAGAATAGGTCACATAATTAGTAAGGATGGGGTTAAGATTGACCCAATGTTGGTTACAGCTGTACATGAATTACCTGTACCTGAATCGTCGAAGAAAATACAATCCTTCCTTAGAATTGGGGGTTATTGTAAAACGTTTGAAAAACGTTTGTGGATATTGCCAGACCATTAACGCGATTGCTGAAGAAAGGTTCAAAGTTTCAAAGATTGTCAGCTTATTTTTGAGAAACTGAAAGAAGCTTTGGGGGCGAGTCCAGTCTTTGTGTTTCAAAATTCCAATAAGGAATTCATAATCACATTACAAATTAAAAACTCAAAAACCAATGAAATCCTCAATCTTTACATGAGAGACATGATTTTAAGATTTGGTTCAAATGGACAAAGTAGAAGAAAAGATAAATTTTCGGCTGAGTGTCCCATTAAGGCCTAGGAGACAGAAGATTCATGTTTTTGTGTATCTCAGGTATATATATATAGCACAGTGTACGTATAATGTAGGCGAGATAAACTGCTGTGGGGCAACAGGGGACTTTTAGAGAGAGGAAAGAGTAATAGGAATACCTGTCCTCAGGTACGGTACGTCAGGAGACAAGATGGAGAAGGTGCAGACTATAGGCATCCTACTGGTCGCTGTTGGAGTGAAAGCATTGTGCAACCAGCACCTGGAATGGGGGGACGGGGAGTGCTGGTCGTGAAGCAAGAAGCTGCTGGGTGGTACAGGTGGTATTTAACGGATGGAAAATGTAGAAAGAGATGAGAACAGAAGAAGAAGCATTAGACAATTTCCAGTAACGTGCAAAGAGCCACAAAGTACTCAGAGGAGTTGCAAGGGAATGCATGAGGATAAATGGGACTTATGAGAAACTGAGAGACGAGATGATGCAGGTTCAGGAGATTATGCCGTATACAAAGAGGCGGAAAGGTTGGACTAACGCGAGGGGTCGACTTCTGAAAATTGTGTTCGGGACAGCTAACGAGAAGGACATCAGGAGGATGAACGACACAGTGGGAGTGACGAAACAGTGGGTAAAAGGAAACAAGGCAGCAAGTGTGTGGCACGGAACACAGATCGCAAATTTAGATAAAGATGTTTTAGACAGTACTCGGTTATTACACTAGCTGACTGGGGAAGCCATGAGCTATGCGGGAACTGTGGAAGAATCAGTGGACTGGAACGTAAAGATGTGCCAGCCAAAGCGGAGATATTGGATAGGGAAGTAGCAATAGGTAAGTGGCTGCAGTCCTTGGAAAACAGCATATGGGAAGCATGCAGAGAAGTAGCGGAATTGCGAGAAGCCATCCAGGAAGCTTTGCGAGGACAACGAGGGTGAACTTATTGACATTGGATCAGTACCTGTAGGGGCTATGGAAAGTGCAAAAAAAAATCTACACCCAAATTAAGTAATCTAACCAAGCAAACCTACCTTTCTACTTCAACCTAGCCACAGTGGAAGCGAGGACTGATGGAGCAAAGGTAGCAGGAAAACAGTCACAGTACCGATGTTACGTAGTCCATGCATACCCCATCAAGTGGGGGATGATGAAGAAGTTTGTCCGGATAGGACTGTAGTGGCTACTCCTAACTTCAGGGAACAAGAGTGGGCATGTGGAAATAGAGAAAGTGGAGTTACAAAAATGGTTCAAATGGCTCTGAGCACTATGGGACTTAACATCTCAGGTCATCAGTTCCCTCGAACTTAGAACTATTTAAACCTAACTAACCTAAGGACATCACACACATCCACGACCAAGGCAGGATTCGAACCTGCGACCGTAGCAGGCGTGCGGTTCCAGACTGAAGTGCCTAGAACCGCTCGGCCACCGCTGCCGGCAAGCGGAGTTACAGAAGCGCTACAGGGGTGAAAATACGGTTTGTTCAAATAGGGTAATGAAAGAGGGTGAGAGCCCCTGTGTAATGAAGATACCTTGATGAAGTGACTGTAGTAACCAGTTGCTACGAAGAGGGCAAGATCACACCATCAAAAAGGATGGAACTAGAGGGATCGGACTGCTAGCAAATGGGACATCATGTGCAATATTGTGACCTACTTTCCATCTGAGAATTTCACGGCCTCGTTTGTATTGGCCAGGGAGCCTACAGAAGCGTTACGACCCACAAATCTGACTGCCTTGAATAAAAGCGCTAAGTCCATAGACAAAATCGTTAACGAGCAGGAGGGGAGAATTTCCGTGGACACGTGAATGCAGCATGTGGATCGATACGAGGAGAACCAGTACTAGAAAGAAACAACTTGACGTTTGTCATACCAAGTACCAAGGCGACACTTTCTCTGCTAAGCACAGTCCTTTTTCACAAGTACTAGACGCAGAAGACGAGACGATGTTCGAATCCAGCCACTATTGAAATCCTGGAGGACTTGATTCCCAGAACATATGAGGCAGCTGAGGGAACTATATATGTAAGGTAAGTTAAGCTAAAAAGTAACTTTCAGAGCTTAGGATAAGTAGTTCATAAGAAATCGTAGTGGTGAGAACAATTTTCAGTAAAGAGCAGACTAGAGCCAGCTGGGCCAGCCGCCAGGAAACTTGTCATTCTAGTTTGTATAAGAATAATTTAGTTTAAGACACCCCAAGGGACTGGGTATTGTTAAAGGAGAGGGCAATGTACTGCACTGACGATATTTGGTCATAAATGCACACATCTGCAAATGATTTGTAGCAGCACCGACTGGAAGCAAGTACGGGTATTAACCTTTACAAAATATAACACAGCCTTTGCAATGTTGCGAGGCGAGTCAGCCTGAAATGGTCTGAAAACATTTGAAACAGTAGTGCCAAGCAGTAGATTCCCTAAGCCTTTCCACACCGGTAGCCACTGATATGTTTAGTGTACATGCTGCAAGGTATAGCAAAGCCCAAACATGCACAGCTCAGAAACAAACAACTATCTAATCATTTATACTAAAGTCAGATCTGCATTATCGCAGCTCCCATTACCACAGGGCTGTGTTGCTTGGCCACGCTCTGGAATGCTGCTCGTTGGCAACAGTTCGACTGTGCATCAGGGCAGTCCACATGGTGGCTGTGGAACCTGGAGCCACTGCCACAACACGCCAACACCAGCCCTGGGAAGTAGTTCGCCAGCCATCGACTTGGGGGCACTGGGTCACTGCCATTACGTCACTGGCCTGCCACCCTCTGGACAGCATGCGACGTGTGAGGTGCACTACAACATGCGCAGTTGCAGCTAGCTGATGTCACGCAGAGTTGGAGTCGCTGTTGACAGAAGCAGTTGCATCACGGGCCACTGCCCAGCTGGCACCGTGCTCTGTCAGCACTACGAGTCAACAACACGCAGAGGCCGCCGAATGCCACTGCCGAGCTACTGCTTCCTGTAGTGAACTAGGGCAGGGTGCCGTAATAAAGCATTTGGAATTACAGGCTGTTTAACTGGCACTGCATGGCATCCCTCCCCCAACTCCACACAATGTTCAGTACCTGAGAGAATTTTTAGAGTTTATTGAGTACCTCTGTAGAAGATGACTCTTGTTTTCTCCAGCAGTTGGCAGAACTGTATACTGCTGGCCTGCCATCCAGTCCTATTTTATTTCAAAGGGCGAGGAAGATTGGTCAAGATTGATTTGGCAGTTTCTGGCATCAAATGAGAAACATGATGTTGAAGAAACTGAACATTCAGTTCCAGAATGCTATCTATGTTTTCTGAGGTATGTTTTGCGCCTGTTTGAAAATGCTGTTAGAAAATTGGAAAACAGCTCTATTACTTCTGTTGAGTTGGACAGAATGATAAGGAACCTTAAAAGCAAGCTAGAGAGCACGGAAAAAGATAAGTTCTTAGAACAGAAAGTTCGTGAAATCCTGGAAGAAATACCAAAATCACAGAGGCTGAATTTTGGAAATGATTCACCATCTTTCTTCTCATGTTGGATTGATTATTTTTCTCAAAAATATGATTTTTCTGAGAACAATGTATTCAGTCTGCCTACAAGTTTTTCACTTAAGCGATAAGAATATTTTCGTTTGCAATGGCAGTTTTAAAGGTGACCAGCAAATTGAATCTCAATCTGGATGTAGATCAGTTATACACTCCTGGAAATTGAAATAAGAACACCGTGAATTCATTGTCCCAGGAAGGGGAAACTTTATTGACACATTCCTGGGGTCAGGTACATCACATGATCACACTGACAGAACCACAGGCACATAGACACAGGCAACAGAGCATGCACAATGTCGGCACTAGTACAGTGTATATCCACCTTTCGCAGCAATGCAGGCTGCTATTCTCCCATGGAGACGATCGTAGAGATGCTGGATGTAGTCCTGTGGAACGGCTTGCCATGCCATTTCCACCTGGCGCCTCAGTTGGACCAGCGTTCGTGCTGGACGTGCAGACCGCGTGAGACGACGCTTCATCCAGTCCCAAACATGCTCAATGGGGGACAGATCCGGAGATCTTGCTGGCCAGGGTAGTTGACTTACACCTTCTAGAGCACGTTGGGTGGCACGGGATACATGCGGACGTGCATTGTCCTGTTGGAACAGCAAGTTCCCTTGCCGGTCTAGGAATGGTAGAACGATGGGTTCGATGACGGTTTGGATGTACCGTGCACTATTCAGTGTCCCCTCGACGATCACCAGTGGTGTACGGCCAGCGTAGGAGATCGCTCCCCACACCATGATGCCGGGTGTTGGCCCTGTGTGCCTCGGTCGTATGCAGTCCTGATTGTGGCGCTCACCTGCACGGCGTCAAACACGCATACGACCATCATTGGCACCAAGGCAGAAGCGACTCTCATCGCTGAAGACGACAAGTCTCCATTCGTCCCTCCATTCACGCCTGTCGCGACACCACTGGAGGTGGGCTGCACGATGTTGGGACGTGAGCGGAAGACGGCCTAACGGTGTGCGGGACCGTAGCCCAGCTTCATGGAGACGGTTGCGAATGGTCCTCGCCGATACCCCAGGAGCAACAGTGTCCCTAATTTGCTGGGAAGTGGCGGTGCGGTCCCCTACGGCACTGCGTAGGATCCTACGGTCTTGGCGTGCATCCGTGCGTCGCTGCGGTCCGGTCCCAGGTCGACGGGCACGTGCACCTTCCGCCGACCACTGGCGACAACATCGATGTACTGTGGAGACCTCACGCCCCACGTGTTGAGCAATTCGGCGGTACGTCCACCCGGCCTCCCGCATGCCCACTATACGCCCTCGCTCAAAGTCCGTCAACTGCACATACGGTTCACGTCCACGCTGTCGCGGCATGCTACCAGTGTTAAAGACTGTGATGGAGCTCCGTATGCCACGGCAAACTGGCTGACACTGACGGCGGCGGTGCACAAATGCTGCGCAGCTAGCGCCATTCGACGGCCAACACCGCGGTTCCTGGTGTGTCCGCTGTACCGTGCGTGTGATCATTGCTTGTACAGCCCTCTCGCAGTGTCCGGAGCAAGTATGGTGGGTCTGACACACCGGTGTCAATGTGTTCTTTTTTCCATTTCCAGGAGTGTACAATGAATTTTTTGATTTCCAGAGTGCATTTCCTGAGAGAATCTTCAGTATGATGAAGAACCACTGGTCAGAAGAAAGAAAGCATCAAATAAAAGAGGACTTCTCTGGAAGTTGTGGTTAGTTGTTGAATTTTCTGAAGGAGGAGGGGGACAATGAATGACTACTAAAAGCAGCAAAGAGCAACACAAAATATGTATTCAAAAATACATAGCAGATAGCAGTGATCATGTTACTGATGGACATTTTCTTCAAGATTCCATATCTCCCTCTTTTACCTGAACTTTGAGTTGAGGTTACTACATTGCCTGTAAATGTTCATTTAAATTTTCATTTCATATTTAAATAACAAATACACACATTAAAAATAAGAATGTAAAGGAGACAACTTCCTCTTTTATTTTTGTGTTAACACAATATTAAAACTAAATTTAGATAAGTTTAGAAATTATAAGAAGAGTAAATTGGTAATATTACTTACGATATTTATAGTAAACTATTAGCATTTTCTTCATTCCATATGATCGAGAGGTTGTCCGTCCCAGGGTTTCTTGAACGGTGATATCCCTAATATATATGCATATACAGATTCTGTATTTGTATATGTTATTATGTATGTATGTATATGCATAAAAAATTTTGAAGGCTGTTGTACATTTATTTTGTATTTAATCTCTGTCCAGACAATGTCTAAGACTTGAGTTGACATGCATACACTTTCGATATGTTACCGAAGTTACAGAAATGGATGATAAGCTGCAAATTCGCTATTAGCCCATAAACGTAAGTTGCGACGACCAAAAGAATAACAAATAGTGCGCTTTATGGTTGCAGGGAAATAACAGTGACGTTATTCTGTGCCCAGATTTTGTTTGATCAGCACATTTCTTTTTTCATTATAGAGGTGGGATAAATAAGAATAGAACCGTACTGTTTGCTTTCGACGAACTTTGGATGTCTTTCCTCTGAAGCATGAGTGATGCATCGAACAGATACCACTGTTCCTCTAATGGAGCACATTTGCAGTTGTATACACTGCGTCACTTACTTTTCGCCTTACACGCTCCACAGTCTCACAAAGCCAGCTAGTCCCACGCATCCCCCATTCGGACTACGGCTGTGGCTGCCCGGGATACTGCCCACATTGAGGCTGACCCCTCACCCGTGGTAGAGTGGGAGGTCGTCTCGAGGTGTGGCAGGGGGCGAAAGACATTCCGAAGGGCTGAACGAACGGCCTCTCCAGTTTGTCTGACGAAGCGGTTTCAGGCTCTGTCTCCGGCTGATACTGATCTTCGGACGGACATGGCTGCTTGTCCTGTTCCAGAGGTTGCCCCTCAGTCTTCAAGATCCGGGCGGTCGCAGAGGGTGGGCTTACTGGTAGTTGGGAGCTCCAACGTTAGACGCGTAATGGGGCCCCTTACAGATATGGCAGGAAGAGAGGGGAAGAAAACCAATGTGCACTCCGTGTGCATACCGGGGGGAGACATTCCAGATGTGGAAAGGGTCCTTCCGGATGCCATGAAGGGTACAGGGTGCAACCATCTGCAGGTGGTCGCTCATGTCGGCACCAATGATGTGTGTCGCTATAGATCGGAGGAAATCCTCTCTGGCTTCCGGCGGCTATCTTATTTGGTGAAGAGTGCCAGTCTCGCTAGGGGGATGAAAGCAGAGCTCACCATCTGCAGCATCGTCGATAGGACTGACTGCGGACCTTTGGTACAGAGCCGAGTGGAGGGTCTGAATCAGAGGCTGAGACGGTTCTGCCGCCATAGGGTGGTGGGGCTTCGGGTTCCGCTGGCTACGTCAGGAGTACACTACACGCAGCAGGCGGCTACACGGCTAGCAGGGGTTGTGTGGCGTGGACTGGGCGGTTTTTTAGGTTAGATGGCCTCGGGCAAGTACAGAAAGGGCAACAGCCTCAAAGGGTGCGGGGTAAAGTCAGGACATGCGGGAACCAAGCAGCAATCGGTATTGTAATTGTAAACTGTCGAAGCTGCATTGGTAAAGTACCGGAACTTCAAGCGCTGATAGAAAGAACCGAAGCTGAAATCGTTATAGGTACGGAAAGCTGGATGAAGCCAGAGATAAATTCTGCCGAAATTTTTACAAAGGCACAGACGGTGTTTAGAAAGGATAGATTGCATGCAACCGGTGGTGGTAGTAGTAATTTATCCTGTAGTGAAGTAGAAGTGAATAGTTCCTGTGAATTATTATGGGTGGAGGTTACACTCAACAACCGAGCTAGGTTAATAATTAGCTCCTTTTACCCACCTCCCGACTCAGCAGCATTAGTGGCAGAACAACTGAGAGAAAATCTGGAATACATTTCACATAAATTTTCTCAGCGTGTTATAGTCTTAGGTGGAGATTTCAATTTACCAGATATAGACTGGGACAGTCAGATGTTTAGGACGGGTGGTAGGGACAGAGCATCGAGTGACATTATGGTGAGTGCACTATCCGAAAATTACCACGAGCAATTAAACAGAGAACCGACTCGTGGAGATAACATCTTGGACCTACTGATAACAAACAGACCCGAACTTTTCGACACTGTAAGCACAGAACAGGGAATCAGTGATCATAAGGCCGTTGCAGCATCCCTGAATATGGAAGTAAATAGGAATAAAAAAAAATGGAGGAAGGTTTATCTGTTTAGCAAGAGAAATAGGAGACAGATTTCAGACTACCTAGCAGATCAAAACGAAAATTTCTGTTCCGACAGTGACAATGTTGAGTGTTTATGGTAAAAGTTCAAGGCAATCGTAAAATACCTTTTAGACAGGTACGTGCCGAGTAAAACTGTGAGGGACGGGAAAAACCCACCGTGTTTCACAGAGGAAGACCGCAGTGCAGTTCCTTCTCTAAATCCTCGCACAAACGAAAAAATGGCTGACTTCGAAATACGTGTCCAAGGAATAGAAAAGCTACTGGAATCACTCAACAGAGGAAAGTCCACTGGACCTGACGGGATACCAATTCGATTCTACACAGAGTACGCGAAAGAACTTGCCCCCCTTCTAAAAGCCGTGTACCGCAAGTCTCTAGAGGAACGGAAGGTTCCAAATGATTGGAAAAGAGCACAGTAGACCCAGTCTTCAAGAAGGGTCGTCGAGTAGATGCGCAAAACTATAGACCTATATCTATGTCGTCGATCTGTTGTAGAATTTTAGAACATGCTTTTTGCTCGCGTATCATGTCGTTTCTGGAAACCCAGAATCTACTCTGTAGGAATCAACATGGATTCCGGAAACAGCGATCGAGTGAGGCCCAACTCGCTTTATTTGTTCATGAGACCCAGAAAATATTAGATACAGGCTCCCAGGTAGATTCTATTTTTCTTGACTTCCGGAAGGCGCTAGATACAGTTCCGCACTGTCGCCTGATAAAGTAATATTCTACGGAATATCAGACCAGCTGTGTGGCTGGATTGAAGAGTTTTTAGCAAACAGAACACAGCATGTTGTTCTCAATGGAGAGACGTCTACAGACGTTAAAGTAACCTCTGACGTGCCACAGGGGAGTGTTATGGGACCACTGCTTTTCACAATATATATATAAATGACCTAGTAGATAGTGTCGGAAGTTCCATGCGGCTTTTCGCGGATGATGCTGTGGTATACAGAGAAGTTGCAGCATTAGAAAATTGTAGCGAAATGCAGGAAGATCTGCAGCGGATAGGCACTTGGTGCAGGAGTGGCAACTGACCCTTAACATAGACAAATGTAATGTATTGCGAATACATAGAAAGAAGGATCCTTTATTGTATGATTAAATGATAGCGGAGCAAACACTGGTAGCAGTTACTTCTGTAAAATATCTGGGAGTATGCGTGCGGAACGATTTGAAGTGGAATGATCATATAAAATTAATTGTTGGTAAGGCGGGTACCAGGTTGAGATTCATTGGGAGAGTCCTTAGAAAATGTAGTCCATCAACAAAGGAGGTGGCTTACAAAACACTCGTTCGACCTATACTTGAGTATTGCTCATTAGTGTGCGATCCGAGACAGATCGGGTTGACGGAGGAGATAGAGAAGATCCAAAGAAGAGCGGCGCGTTTCGTCACAGGGTTATTTGGTAAGCGTGATAGCGTTACGGAGATGTTTAGCAAACTCAAGTGGCAGACTCTGCGAGGGAGGCGCTGTGCATCGCGGTGTAGCTTGCTGTCCAGGTTTCGAGAGGGTGCGTTTCTGGATGAGGTATCGAATATATTGCTTCCCCCTACTTATACCTCCCGAGGAGATCACGAATGTAAAATTAGAGAGATTCGAGCGCGCACGGAGGCTTTCGGGCAGTCGTTCTTCCCGCGAACCATACGCGACTGGAACAGGAAAGGGAGGTAATGACAGTGGCACGTAAAGTGCCCTCCACCACACATTGTCGGGTGGCTTGCGGAGTGTAAATGTAGATGTAGATGTAGAAAGCACAGCATCCTTAGAGCCCATCTGAAGCCAACAGTCGGTCATTTCGTCCTGTCAATGCTACTTTACAACAGCATGATTGTGTAGAGTCCGTGGCCCACGCGCAGTGACCAGGTTTCGTCCAAAGTGCTGACCGAGTTCATTCGTTTGTTCGGAAGGGGAGGTCGACATCGGTTGTGTGCTTTCGGCCGGTCGGCGTCACACTACGAAGACAGAAATAAAGGCCCACCACGCCCTGCCACCTTTCTCAAACGATTGTACAGTACCAACACGGTAAAAAGAAAATCACTTTTGCGTTACTTACAGCTTTATGTGTTAGCTTCATGATGATGTGCTTTTTTATGGTCATATATGTAGTGTTGGCAGAAGAGCCAACACTGTGTTTCTAGAGGAGGCCGAAATGCACGCGTTTAATTACACGCTGACTGGCGTGAGGTCTGGAACAGGACAATATCTTGAGAAGTGCAAATAAAGTACGTAGATGAAGTAATACTTAACTTTAATCCACAATTGTAGAACATCTCTCTTGATGATACATGCGTCACATAATATTAATTATCAATTGAATACGGCGCCTTGCTAGGTCGTAGCAAATGTAGCTGAAGGCTATGCTAACTATCGTCTCGGCAAATGAGAGCGTATTTGTCAGTGAACCATTGCTATGAACGTCGGCTGTACAACTGGGGCGAGTGCTAGTAAGTCTCTCTAGACCTGCCGTGTGGTGGCTGACAGTGGCGACACGCGAGTCCGACGTATACTAATGGACCGCGGCCGATTTAAAGGCTACCACCTAGCAAGTGTGGTGTCTGGCGGTGACACCACAATATATATTTATTGTTTGCAGTTACATAAGACATTGCAGGAAATAAAAAAAAGTTTGCAATTAAAAATGGGGGCCGCTATGATTTTGCGTTTGCATATTATGTAATATGTTGCAGTATATGAAATTTAGTTAACACATTGAATTTTTCCTCAGACTTGGGTGGGGGTCTCCAACTCTTACCAATCTCGAGAAATCTGATCTGTTGTAGCACACTCATTTCCGGTCGCCCATACCAGCGATAAAGTCAGAATGGAATGTCCACAGCATTCCTCATACCTCATAAACGAGTTCAGAAATCGAAATTAGGTTTTGGTAAATGACAACACAAAGAGGAGAGTATTTTCCCATGTGATTATTATGCAGTAGCAATCGCCGACATAGTGTAACTGAGGCGGAATAAGGGGAACCAGCCCGCATTCGCCGAGGCAGATGGAAAACCGTCTTTAAAATCACCCACAGGCTGGCCAGCACACCGGACCTCCACACTGATCCGCCGGCGGATTCGTGCCGGGGACCGCTCGGGAAGCAGTGCGTTAGACCGTGCGGCTAGCCGGGCGGGCCAGAGCAACTTAATAGTTTGGTCCTCCACCGTTCACAATTACGAAGACGAGTGAAACTAGAACATTTCAGTCACTGTTAATGGAAGTTCACATAATAACTTAGCTGTTACAAATGATGACATACTCAACTTTTGCCGGCCGCGGTGGCCGAGCGGTTCTAGGCGGTACAGCCTGGAGCCGCGCGACCGCTACGGTCGCAGGTTCGAATCCTGCCTCGGGCATGGATGTGTGTGATGTCCTTAGGTTAGTTAGGTTTAAGTAGTTCTAAGTTCTAGGGGACTGATGACCTCAGCAGTTAAGTCCCATAGTGCTAAGAGCCATTTGAACCATTTTGAATACTCAACTTTGATATCCTCGAGGGTTGTTGCTTCAGGAAGTCGTCGAATTCTGCGTTGCTACTGTACTAATTTTTAAATACAATACAGAGTATAACACTTTCCTTGTCTTATATTGTGACTGATTATCAAGTACATAGGTGGAATATATTGACAGTCTGACAGCCTGCGAAAGACTCACACAACGAGCTTCCAAAAGACAATAATGCAGGCTGACGTCGTGGCTCATGCGCCACTTTCTTTTATATAAAACTAAACGATATAATACATTATTGAATGCAAGATTCACAAAATAACAGTTAAAAGTCATGAGATAATTTTAGTTACTTACATCGAAAAATGGCCACATATTGCCCTACATGTTCTGATATTCAGTTTGGAAAAGTTTACTTAATTTCATATACAATTTCAACGAAGTTTAGAGTACAACAATTTAAATTACATTTTAGTTAATTATGAACATATCACTTTCAATGAAATATTACTAACAGTATTTCGGTTTGCTTTCCAGTAGAGCTATGATTTTAAATGATCATAATGAGTAAACATGGTAGCTTTTCAGAAATAGGAGAAAGGTAAATTTTTAAGAATATGTGGTGCAACATGCTGCTCACACTAACCACGGGATCACGGCGCTCCTGAGCTCAGCCTAGCCTTGATGTTGCCTATCTTGCGCATGGACTACTCAGTTTTTATATTTTGCTTATTTTTTTCATAGTTCCACACAACGTCTTCCTGTTTTCTCGATTGATCTGTGTTCAGTTTTTCAAGGCCTATCCACTGTGCCAACTTATAACTAAATCTGAGGGGGGTGCGATGGGGATGTTCCCTTGTTAGTGGCATTGTGTGTTGATGGCGTTGCCAGTTTACATACTGTGCATGTAACACACAATAAATGCGTTGGATGCCTCCTGTGATCAGTTTACTTGAAAAACGTTTGTTGTCATCGTAATTTATGTAACTGGCTCTCCGACTTCCAATTTGACAATTTGTGGAAAAATTGTTTACCTTGCTAGTCCTAGTTTCAAACATTGTCTGACAGAAAACGTAGGCATGAAGGAGTCAGTAAAAGCAATTATTCGCTATTATAGCAAACTTTTGAATCCACTGGACACTTGAATTCTCTATATTGATTCTGAGAGTGTTGTTATTTCACTTGTTATTTACTGTCTCAATGTCATCCGTGAGAATAAAGTTAAAGGCAGTTGGATTAGGTTCCTGATCTATAAACTTTGATTTAATATTCTGCACTGCTAAATAAATTTTGAAGGTTATATTCTTTACGTAAAACAGAGTATCGGTTTCAGTCCTAGGATTGACGATAAACTTCAGAAATACAATTACAGAATAGTGGCATATCGATTATGGCTCCTCACCATCAACAATAGTTGTTACCCATAGTTTCGTATTTGCTATTTTACCGTCGTTACCCTTTAGAGACCAACCTGTTCTTTCCACAATGCCATTTTTGACTTGCTTCTTAATATGTCCTATAACTGCAGATTTGTTGAAAATATTAACTGCTAAATACGCTATTCCACAAATTAAAAACTTCCAGTTACTCTTCACATCTTGAAACTTACTAGCGTTGACTTTCACTGAAGAAAAGATACATAATAATAAAATGAAATCAAAGAGTAGAATGTCAAAGCGTGGTGTGAATGGTTAAAATGAAATGAACTAAAAATCATCTTCTTGTCTAAAACACGTTACTCTTCCAGAGAACTTCGGCACCTCTCAAAATTTTTTACACCTCTGATGTTTAGCCACATGTGGACAAATAGTGGGTCTCATGATGCAGCACTGTTTAGCCGTCACAAAATAAAGCCTCAAAAATCAGTAAATAAAACTATTCTTCTACTGTTGCTCCGAATCGCATATACCAACCGCCCTCTGCTGCGACAACGACTCAAAGTCTATTGGGTATTTGATTTTTCTCTGCTTTTTCGGGCCTCCTTACCTCTCCTTCTAGCCCAACCTTTGTTCTCCAATTACGCCTTCATCGGTGAGCTTCTCCTCAATATTTTTCATTTGTGCTGAATTGTTTTGTACCCTTCTTGCATATACACGTGTGTCATGTATTTTTTAGAGACTGCATGAATATTTCTTCTCTTATCAAGTTAAATATTACATATCTTGCTGTTAATTAATTTGTTTGTCCACATTCCACTTACTGCGTTCCCTTGAAATTATATAAAATATACGTCTCTAAAAAATATAAAATAAAAACTTGAAACAGCTGTTGCAACTGATTGGTGAAGGGCTGAAAAAAAAAACACCTCTGCTGATGCTGCTTAGTATCGCGTATAGCCTCCTTCGGCTTCCACAACAGCTCGAAGTCTGTTGGGCACTGAGCCCACAACTCGAGCCACATAACTAGGAGATTCAAGTAACTCATTCCAAGCGTCATGAACCACATCAGAAAGCTGTCGGCGAGTCGACGGTGACTGCCCCTTTTCTCGTATTACTCTGACCATTTCTGCCCAAATATTCTCAATGGGATTCATGTCAGCTCCTTTAGGTCGCCATTCCGTTACAGTAATATTACTATGGTCGTCGAACCACCTCTTAACACACGTGCCATATGAATAGGCGAGCGATCTTGTTGGAACATGATCTGATCATCGCCAAATCTTGCTGTCACAGAAGGCAACATCAAGTTCTCCAGAATTGATATGTAATTGCGCGCATCGAATCTTCCTTCCACTTCCCACAGGAGCCCACACCCTTCGGCCGATATCCATGCCCATACCGTTACCGACTCCCTGCCACTCCTTCGGCAACTGTAAATATATTTTCGATTATACCCCGCACCTTTAGGCCGGTAAACAAGTACTTTTCCGGTTGATGCCGTTGTGAAAACATTTTCGTTCGTGAAAATCACTCGCCTCCAAAACTGGAGAGGTTTGTCGACACTTTCAGCATCAAAAGCAAGGTGAGCTTCTCTGTGGGAAGCAGTCAATGTCTCTTACACAGCAGCGCTTCTTGCTCTCAGTCCACCTTCCCTTAGACGACGAGTGACGGTCTTACTGCTAACATTGAGACCCAAAGTTTGCTGAATTTGTCGTGCGTTGACAGATGGGTGGTTCTCACTGAAACGGCGTATCTGCTGATCCTGAGCTGCTGCTGGCTGGCGGCGACAGCCATGAGGCCTCCCATTCAGGTTACCACCCTCTTCCTTTCGTCTGATCCACCTGGCTACCGTCGACTTGTGAAGACCCACAGCTCTTGCTATATAGCCATTTGAAGATCCCTCTGCACGGAGTGCTATTATAGCTCCCTTGTCTGCCTCAGCCAGATGGGCCATTTAGCGTTGACTGAATGATTCGTCGCGGTTAATATCTGCTGCGGAAACAGCGCTAGCAGGAAAGAGACTGCCTCCTCCACGATGGCAGCCACAACGCATTGGCCAAGTATGTGTAACACGAAAATCGATGGCATAAACGAGAGATCGCAAGCCCGTACTCGTGTCATTACATAGTGGAGCAACTTAGAATCTGTAATTTGTCTCAGAAGGGACTGGTCCACTCTTGTCATGTCTTATCCTGATAAATATTACATGAAATGGAATGTTTACATTTTGCATATGCGGCAGGCCTAACGCAAGAAACATTTCTGAAATATCTGAGGCAACCCGAAGAACACTTCGTGAATTTTAGCTGTACAAGGTTGCCTTATAAGAAGGAAAACGTATTTATCCCCGCTCGCCGTGTTTCCAAGTAGGCGCAGTTTACTCTGAGGCATACATAATTCTCGCCGCGCGTAAGAAGCGACTCGACTAACGAGGGGAACCCGCCAGGTGTCAAAGGCTGATTGTCCGGAAACTTTGCTCAGTGAAGGAGAGGAAAAAATAAGCGAACATGTGTTTCGACTTATCTGCAGACACTCGACCGTTTCCGAGAAAACGACGGTCAAAGTTATCAACGCGCTGTTGCTATAGTGTAGATACCTTCTGCAGCCGAGAACGTAATTGAAGCGGTGGCTCAGTGGCTACCATCGTTCCTTCTTAACTCTGATTCCCGTGTTCGAGACCATATTGGGTTTCTTTATTATTATTTTTTCCTGCTTCTCTATCAGAATTATCTACGAATGTTTTTTTCTAATTTATGTTGAAATAATGTTGTCATTATTCGCCAATTAACTTTATGTGTAATTAATGAATTAAAAAAATAATAAACGAATGAGACAAGCTGATCTAAAATCATCTGGTCTTCCTCATGTATCGTTATATCCAAATGGTTTATAAATGTTAATCTACATTCAGATCCGATGATGGCACCTTTAGTGTGTTGAAACCGGTTATCCAGTAAACAGTATTTAAGCGATCTTGGCTTCTGAATTATTTCTAGAACAGAGTGATCGCCCCACTACGCACTATGTGTTCCCTTTTTAACTTATTTCTTTACACAGTAAATTAACTGACGAATAACGACAACAGTGTTTCAACATAAATTGGAATAAACATTCGTAGATAATTCGGAGACTGAGGAGTGGGGAGGGACAAAAGGAAAAACCGGGTTTCGAACTCGCAGCGCAAATTTCCGAAGTCGCTATGGTAGCCGCAGAGCCACCGCTTCATTTGAATGCTTACCCGCTAAGAGGTATCTACACTAGCAACAGCGCATTTAAAACTTTGACCGTCGTTTTCTCAGAAGCGGTAGAGTGTAAGCAGATAAGCCGATACACGTGTTCGCTTATTTTGTCCCCTCTTTCACTGAGCGAAGTTTCAGCAAGATCGGGGTATGACACTTGGCGTGTCCCCTCGTAAGTGGCGTGCGTTGGGATTCAGTAGACAGAATGCGTCCACTTTCCTCGGCTACTAATTAACATGTTTGGAATCTTTCTTTCTTGTAGTGGCACTTTGCATTATGAGGGATGGTTTTCCTGATAACGATCTACTAATGGACTTTGCTCCTAATTTATGTTACTGTGTAGTAGACCTACTGCAACTACTTAAACCAGAAATGTTTGTTTATTTGGATACTCTCCTTCTTAATTGCTACATTTCGCTGTAGTATTTTCCTTTGTTTCAAAACGGCAAGTTAAGATGACCAATGCAACTTGGTAACATCAGTAACAATTTAATACTTTGAAACAGTTATGTGTGGTGTACGAGGAGTGTACTCTGTTGAATGAGGAATACATTAAACACGAAAGCTGCGTCCAACAACAATAATTAACTTTCGGTTACATGACAAAACACAAGTCGAAGCACTGTCAGTTCATCTCAGTACCCAGTAAAACTTAAACTGGAACGATCGAAAACATACTTTTGTGGGGAAGGCAAACGAATGACTGCGTTTTATTGGCCACACACTAAGAATACACAACAGGCCAACTGAAAACACTGCCTACACTACCTTTGCCCGTCCACTGCTATAATATCCTTGGCAGACGTGATTGACTGTGCACGCAAAAACGTCCAAGGAACGGTAGCACGATTTGTAATGTCACGAAATAGGGGAGAGAGGGTCCCAGATTTGATAATCGAGTTGGGGTAACATTCATGAAAACAAAAGCGTTTTTCGTTGCCGCGAGATCTTTTCACAAAATTTCAATCACCAACATCTGTTCTGAATGCCAAAACATTATTTCCTCGGGAACTTACACAGGAAGAAACCATAGTAATAATGTAATTCAAGGCTCGCAAGAAAAGATTTAAGTGGTCCTTTTTCCCGCACACTGTTAATGAGTGGGACGGTAGAGAAATAGTCCGAAGCTTCTGCCAGGCACGTAAGTCTGTATTACAAAGAAATCCTGTTGATGTAGTCATGTAGATGTAACAACGAAATTATGTTGTAATTGCGACATGTGAATTTCATTTGATGTGAACATCGAAGTTGTTTGCTGTTTATTTACTTTTTGTTCATTAGTTTCAGCCATATACGAACACCTAGGCGCGTTAAATTGATAATGAAATAAAGTGTCATGCATGGACCAATAACAATAAATTCTTACCTACTTGTTATGGTACTGCAGTATCTGCCAGCGTCTTCAGAAGTGGATATCGCATACGACGTTCCTAGGGTGTTTATAAATGGATATTGCAGACGACTTCGAACAAAGTTTGAATGTAGCTTCGTAAAAGTTCCGTGATCAAACGATCAGAGTTGCTGGCGAATACAGTTTATCCTCACTAGATAGTATATATTATCATTATACGTGAGGTGAATAGGGTTTCGCCGGGTGCGGTGGCCGAGCGGTTCCAGGCGCTTCAGTCACGAACCGCACGGCTGCTTCATTCGCAGGTTGGAATCCTACCTCGGGCACAGATGTCTGTGATGTCCTTAGGCTAGCTAGGTTTAAGTAGTTCTAGGTCTAGAGGCTGATGACCTAAGCAGTTTGGTCGCATAGTTCTTGAAGCCATTTTTTGACCTTTCGCGTAAATTTTCTTTACATAAACGGCCCTATCTTTAGATTGCGTTGACATAGAAGCTCACTTTTTTACACCACCAAGGGACCGGTTACCGCAAGAAGTGCGATACATTTCCGCTTATTATGTCTACCCGTTCTCGAGGTAAACGGGTTTTAAGGGTTGGGTAGACCGATAGACGGTCAAGAAAGTGAGACTAGTAGGGTTCCGTTTTTACCGGTTTAGGTGACGAAATCCTAACAAAGAAAACAGCTACGACAGCTACTGAAGATGAGGGCCGGATAAATAACTCCCCCTACTCTTTATTCGAAATGTTCTAGTTGCAGTCGATACATCAGCATATTAATCGTAGCTACGCTTTCGATCCAAATCACGTTTACAGGAATGCAAATAGAATCCATTTGCCTATACACGTGGTAATTCACATCCCAGTATTAATGCCACCGCGTTTTAGAAGTGCGAACATTCCCATTGCTAGCTAGCTTAAGAAACACTTCGGCTAATGAACGTTTTCTGGCTGTGGCGAGACTAGTGGAGAATTCGAAACAGTGTAGAATACGTTTGGCAGCTATGTAGCCGTTTTTTTCCTGGGGTGGTGCAGAATTATCCTACTAAATTTACTCTCTAATAACAGTATTTTGTTATTTCGATAAACATCCCGAATGATTGTCACATAAGCGGTGACATAAAGGAAGAAAATTCATGTTTTTGAGTCCAGAAAGCTCTATGCAACAGAAACTGCAGATCATTTTGCCATTTTCATTGCGAAATTGCCGGCTTATTCGTGTCTGGGGTAATAACAGAGGGCTGTTTGCCTGGGTTGTCTGCTAGCGTAGTGAAAGGAAGGTCTGGTTTGCTTTCGGTTCTAATCTCGACGGAGGCAGGTAGAAGATCAGTAAAGCAATTTTAAGAAATTTTCGCGCCCCCAATACGTTTTATCGCTACCTTTATTCTGTACTGGCGCCCTGTGGATGTCAATATGACACTCTTGTAGAATTTCATACATGTACTGCCTACTTTTTCCGCTTCTGTCAATAATGGAATTGACTTAAGCGTGGCACTGAATGATTTTTAACTGAATTTCGTTATGAATCTTCACGCATTGCTAAATTTGCACACTTTCATGGTAGGTCAGCAACGGTAATCCAGTATGACTGGTCTGAACGTTGACACAAACCGTTTCGCGGCCGAATGCGGATAATATTTTGCTAATTCGTAACGATCTGGGGTTCTTTGTCTTACTAAAACAGTTATGTTATCTCGATAAGTTGAAATTCAATTTTTTGTGGTACAGTTCATACCAATTAGCGTTTCTTCTTTCAGTTCTGTCTTATATTTACGTGTTGTATTTAACACACTAATCAGCATTAATATAATCTTACAAATTATTGAAAACAGCCTAAAAAAGTTCAGATAGTTTGTCAATTTCACGCCTGTGCATAGTATGTTGGTAGCACTTCGTCGCCTTGCCTGTTATGCTGTGTAGCAGACTTTAAAGCCGCGCGGATCAGCATGACGAAAAGGCGAGGGGTCTCGCTCGTTTTGTCCACGACTTGTACATACAAGTTGGTCCAACGGCATGATTTAGAATTGACTATTACCTGTCAGAATAGAATAGTCAGAACTATATACGAGGAAGATGGTATCTGTTCTGTCGGACATGTCCACAAGAACAGATGCCATCGGTGACCGTGCAGCTCGTTAGAATGAAATTACAATTGAAGCAATACAA
The DNA here is from genome assembly GCF_021461395.2 of Schistocerca americana. NCBI lineage: Eukaryota > Metazoa > Arthropoda > Insecta > Orthoptera > Acrididae > Schistocerca > Schistocerca americana. The sequence continues at coordinate 88,321,624 of NC_060130.1, forward strand.
TGAAATGTATACCCTCAGCTGCATACAGAAGTTGATATACGTCAACAAGGACAGTTGAAAATTTGTGACCGGACCAGGACTCGAACCCGGGGTCTCCTGCTTACATGGCAGACGCTCTATCCACCTGAGCCACCGAGAACACAGAGGATAGTGCGACTGCAGGGACTTATTTCTGACACGCCTCCCGTGAGACCCACATTCCCAACTTATTGTCCCGCACTACATTCGTAGTGCCCCTGCCCATTATGCTCATTACTCGCGGCTTTTACCTATTCCTGTAAGAGTTCGGGCAATGTGTGTGCATCCGCACAGAAGATGGTCAAATGGCCGGTGAGCCTTAAGTATATATATTAACATGGTATCTGTTCTTTGCGACATGTCCACAATCTACATACGAAATGTACCTAATAGATATTTGCTCATCCACTCATTACTCGCGCGCATTAAGGTGACGATTCCCGTAAGAGTTCGGGAAACCTGTGAGCATTCGCACAGACAAAGGTCAATGGCTGGATAGCCTTTAACTATATATGAAGATAGTAACTGCTCTCGAAAGATCAGATACCATTGATGACTGTGCAGCTTCTCTAGAATAAATGATAATTAACTGAAACCTTCCGCTGTCGGCAGGTGGGTAGACATATTTCAGCTATCTAAGTAGCTATGTCATTAAATTAGTATGTGGAAGTCATCAGAGGAAACATAACTGCACGTTATCACAAAGACAGGAATCAAATGAACTACACTCATATCGGTTCCAGTTACAGAAAGTCTTTGCTGAATGTTAGCAACGACAATTTTGCGATTTACTGAAAACAGAACTATTGAGGAAATAAAGTGCCATTTACCATGCAACTTTCATCATCCTCTCCTTCTCTGAAGACACACATTTGTAATGTGCTCTGCAAGGTGCCAGTAGAGGACATTACAAACTGGTTTGAAAACATTATACCAAAATCTTAATCTAAAAATTCAAATGTAATTTAAAATGGGTATCTAGATATGAAATGAATGAATGTAACTTAATAGCAGAGCCTACAGACTTTAGACAAAACTATACCATGAGTACCTGATTTAGAATTCAACAACAATGAATTGGTTTAGACAGTACTGAAAATGACAAAATTATTACTTAAAAGCTTTAAGTAAAGGAAATAAAAGTAATAAATGACTCCACCCTGAGCTGTCAAAATCGAAGTTGGATTTTGAATACTAATGATTTGTATTAAGAACTGAGTAATGCAATAACACATAATAAGAATAACAATTATCTTTCTCATGGCTCATGCTAAATGCTTTAACGTATATGATGGAAAATCGTGAGTCAATCAACACAATACATTTAGATGACAGTTAATGTGAGTCAGTATTGAAATATCAATGAAATGACATAAACTCTATGAACACGTATATTGCACTAGTAAAAACAAGATAAACTGGCATCTAAATAAAATAAGAAAAAATTGTAATAGAATGTCTATCTTGCCTTGGCTTTTAACAAAAAATTTTAAAAACTGGCAACGAGGACAATCGTTAATAGATAGTGGGAAATGAAACTATTTTTAAATGTATTGATGTGGCAAGTTTCCCAGTAATAAAGAAAGTCACTCAATATGTGAAACGAATAGCACCACATAAAATAAGAGGTATCTAAAGTAATAACAAGAGACTGAAATTAGTATTAATGTTGAACCAATCTATACTTCAATGTCATAATACATGAAAATCAACAGTAATGTTCATAAAATATCAAATGTCTATAAAGAACAAGTTACGTATTTCATGTTTGCTCAGCAGCTCTTCAACACAGTTCAAGAAATTAGACTGCAAATGAATGAAATACACTCCTGGAAATTGAAATAAGAACACCGTGAATTCATTGTCCCAGGAAGGGGAAACTTTATTGACACATTCCTGGGGTCAGATACATCACATGATCACACTGACAGAACCACAGGCACATAGACACAGGCAACAGAGCATGCACAATGTCGGCACTAGTACAGTGTATATCCACCTTTCGCAGCATTGCAGGCTGCTATTCTCCCATGGAGACGATCGTAGAGATGCTGGATGTAGTCCTGTGGAACGGCTTGCCATGCCATTTCCACCTGGCGCCTCAGTTGGACCAGCGTTCGTGCTGGACGTGCAGACCGCGTGAGACGACGCTTCATCCAGTCCCAAACATGCTCAATGGGGGACAGATCCGGAGATCTTGCTGGCCAGGGTAGTTGACTTACACCTTCTAGAGCACGTTGGGTGGCACGGGATACATGCGGACGTGCATTGTCCTGTTGGAACAGCAAGTTCCCTTGCCGGTCTAGGAATGGTAGAACGATGGGTTCGATGACGGTTTGGATGTACCGTGCACTATTCAGTGTCCCCTCGACGATCACCAGTGGTGTACGGCCAGTGTAGGAGATCGCTCCCCACACCATGATGCCGGGTGTTGGCCCTGTGTGCCTCGGTCGTATGCAGTCCTGATTGTGGCGCTCACCTGCACGGCGCCAAACACGCATACGACCATCATTGGCACCAAGGCAGAAGCGACTCTCATCGCTGAAGACGACACGTCTCCATTCGTCCCTCCATTCGCGCCTGTCGCGACACCACTGGAGGCGGGCTGCACGATGTTGGGGCGTGAGCGGAAGACGGCCTAACGGTGTGCGGGACCGTAGCCCAGCTTCATGGAGACGGTTGCGAATGGTCCTCGCCGATACCCCAGGAGCAACAGTGTCCCTAATTTGCTGGGAAGTGGCGGTGCGGTCCCCTACGGCACTGCGTAGGATCCTACGGTCTTGGCGTGCATCCGTGCGTCGCTGCGGTCCGGTCCCAGGTCGACGGGCACGTGCACCTTCCGCCGACCACTGGCGACAACATCGATGTACTGTGGAGACCTCACACCCCACATGTTGAGCAATTCGGCGGTACGTCCACCCGGCCTCCCGCATGCCCACTATACGCCCTCGCTCAAAGTCCGTCAACTGCACATACGGTTCACGTCCACGCTGTCGCGGCATGCTACCAGTGTTAAAGACTGCGATGGAGCTCCGTATGCCACGGCAAACTGGCTGACACTGACGGCGGCGGTGCACAAATGCTGCGCAGCTAGCGCCATTCGACGGCCAACACCGCGGTTCCTGGTGTGTCCGTGCGTGTGATCATTGCTTGTACAGCCCTCTCGCAGTGTCCGGAGCAAGTATGGTGGGTCTGACACACCGGTGTCAATGTGTTCTTTTTTCCATTTCCAGGAGTGTATATTGTAGGTTAATTTTTTGGGGGAAGTTTTCAATTACCTCAATTACATGTGACCATGTTTTCTTCCTAGGAACTTTCATACAACAATAACACTAAATTTTTTTAGTTCTTGGAACAGAGGACCAATATTTCAACACATTAGTCTCTATCGTTACAGCCACATGCTCACAAAGGGCACACTTACTTGTTTTCCTTTTGGGAAATGACGCTAGAGAGGATTCATTGTATTATTGAATTCTCATTAATTTTATGACATCGTTGGTTATCTGTGCCACTGCAGCATTGGCAGTCTCTGACGCGCCCTATGCGATGTAAGTAAGTGGATAGGGTACCATTTATCTCACAATAGGTGAGGAGAGCCCTACATCATAGTGACGTAGGCACGCGTCGTCATGAGTTGTCCTATCGACCGTTGTGTACTTTCTGCATATAGCGACTGTTGTGTACTTTCTGCATATAGCGACTGTTGTGTGAACGCTACCCAAGTGGATAAACCCAAGGACGTTATCCTCTTGTTACAACGTAGCATACACAGCATTACTACTTCATAGCATAATTGTGGCAAACAGATGCCAAAAAATAACTAAAAACAACAAACAAATTTTTAAAGAACACTATGTAAGTAATAGATATACACAAACCTAGACAAAGTTACAGTTTAATTGAAATGATACAGACCAATATGCATCCTGTATAAAGTTATATGTAACTGTAAGGTGGCTTGCAGCAGGATATAAATCAATAAAATAAACCATAGTTATATTAACGATAGTATCTGGGCATTCGGTGCAATTACAGGGAAAGGGCCAGGAGAAGGGTGGTGATGGGTGAGGGAGAGAATGCGGGAAAAAGGGGGAGGGGAAAAGGAAAGCAGTAAAGAAAGGAAAGTGGGTAAGGTAGATAGGATGAAAGGCTTCAACAACAGGGAAAGGAAGAACCCATGTGGGGGGTGGGGAATGGGATGCAGAGGAAGTCTCGGTTGAAGATTATAGCAAAGTAGGATGCAATACTCATTTACAAATGTATAAAAAATTATAAGCATAAAATACAAAATCTGTATTACAAAAGATGCATTCAATAATTATACATAAAATTTTTGGAATAATCTTCGTACCCTAAAATAAAATGATAAAGCATAGTCTCTGGGATTCACCTCTATCATATAAGCTGCTCTCAAGACAAGGACAAACGTTTTAAACCGTTTCGTAAACGCCCACTTACTGTGTGACTAAGAACGAAGTAAAACAAATCATTTTAGAGAAGATGTAATCTTATCGAAGGTAGACTCAAGAAAGAGGATTCAGCAATCAGCACCCACAGATATCCAACTGTCGAAAGTTGGGTAAAGTGCAAATGAAGTCTAGGCCATGGCCTGTTAGGGTAAAATAAGTATTTAAGATATATGGGATATAAATGAGTGTAAATTGGAAAATATGATGTACAACAAATACATCAAATGGATATACATAAATATTTTTTGGAATAATCTGTTTATTATAAAAAATATAGATAAAATAGCACAACATAGTAACTGATATGCAATGCTAAAGATTATGAGCCACTCTGAAGGATAAACAAATATAAGGACACTGTGGAAAAGAGGTCATACCGTCTCATAAATATAGATAAATCCAATTTATTTTTAGAGAAGATGAGATCTTACCGAAAATAGATTCAGCAAGCAGCACCCACAGAGAATTCGAATTGATGCATCAAAAGTAAAGAAGGGGTTGGACGAAGAAGGGAGGGAATTAAAAAGGGGACAAGGGCGGTGGGAGGGGGTGTGTTGGGGGAGGGGCGGGTAGAGAAGAGGACAAGGAGAGGAAGGGAGGGGAAAAAAGAAAATGGGACGAACGGATGGGGAAAGGTTGAGTTGCGGTTACGCGGGTGGTAGGAAGGAAAAGTTTTGGAAGCAGGATGAAGGGAAAAAGGGGACTCGCAGGGAAAAGGGGAGGAAAGGGAGAATACACAAATATTCTAAATAAATGCCAGAAAATATGGATTACAACACATTCCCGAAGAGAGCAAAGAAACTCTTAAACTAAAAATCTACGTATAAGTACCATTTATATTACCACAGAATGGCGTTCCTTTTGAAGACGCTGACTGAACGCGTCTTCCTGTTCAGATTAACATGTTCTTTAGAACGGGTGACAAAATATCCATCCGTCTAGCCTATGTAGAAGGACTCACAAGAGTGATTCACTGCTTTTCCAAAAAGCAGTCACTACTTTTCCAAAAAGATTTAAGGCTGCCTTTCGTACAAGTCACTAACGTAAATTCAAATTACGATATGCTGCTAATAAGGCGAGTACACCGTTCGCTTGTTACACATTTTTGCGAGCTTCAAACAGGTACAACTTATTTTCAGTTATCTGGGTAGCTACTATTTTATTTTTGTAATTTCTTGCGTGTTTGAGTGCCTACTAGACACAACCGTTTATTCTAATAACAGTGTAGTGTACAGTATCGCCGTTGCTATCGACCCTCGTATCGTACAGGCTTTTGTTTGTTTGGTTAGAACAGCTCAGTGTCGGTTAGACCGTCAGTGAGAGAGCACTTCGATTTCCTGCTGCTAATAAGGCGAGTACACCGTTCGCTTGTAGGGTAAACATAGTCATGTGTAGGGACTGTGGTTGTTGTGAGCGGACGCAAGGAGAATTGGCCACTCTTCGGGGGCAGGTGGAGGCTTTGTCTGTTAGGCTCATCGAGCTCGAGGCGCAGGCGTCGGCTCGTAGTGGCGTTGGGGCAACTGTGGTGAGACCTATGCCTACTTCGGTGGCCTTGGAATCGCATGGAACCCCTGATGTCGCTGCGTCTTCCGGCAGTGAGCATCTTACCGGTCAGCCATCACTCCAGGGTGAATGGCGGACAGTGGTGGGCTCGCGCGTGCCTGGCCGAAAGGCGAAGGTGGGATCTGGCCGCGTGGCAGCTGCCTTACCCCTTTCCAACAGGTACGAGGTGCTTCCTAGTGGTGATGACATCGTTTCCGAGCCACCACAGGATGCCTCGCCTGTTGGGCCAGTGGCCGATTCTCCGGCAAGGTCCCGACAGTCACAGAGGGCGGGCCTATTAGTTATAGGGAGCTCCAACGTTAGGCGGGTTATGGAGCCCCTTAGGAAAATAGCGGGTAGGTCGGGGAAGAATGCCAGTGTGCACACGGTGTGCTTGCCGGGGGGTCTCGTCCGTAATGTGGAGGAGGCCCTTCCGGCAGCTATTGAACGCACTGGGTGTGACCGGCTGCAGATAGTAGCACATGTCGGAACGAATGACGCCTGCCGCTTGGGTTCTGAGGCCATCCTTGGTTCCTTCCGGCGGCTGGCTGATTTGGTGAAGACAACCAGCATCGCACGCGGAGTGCAAGCTGAGCTTAATATCTGCAGCATAGTGCCCAGAGTCGATCGCGGTCCTCTGGTTTGGAGCCGTGTGGAGGGTCTAAACCAGAGGCTCAGACGACTCTGCGACTATAATGGTTGCAAATTCATCGACCTCCGTTACTGGGTGGAGAACTGTAGGGCCCCCCTAGACAGGTCAGGCGTGCACTACACACCGGAAGCAGCTACTAGGGTAGCAGAGTACGTGTGGCGTGCACACGGGGGTTTTTTAGGTTAGAGGGACCCCCCCTTGGGCGAAACGATAAAATACCTGACGGCTTACCAGAGAGGACATTATCATCGTTGATAAAGAACGTCCGTCCTCAGAGACCAAAAACAGGAAAAGTCAACGTAATATTGGTAAACTGCAGGAGTATCCAGGGCAAGGTTCCTGAATTAGTATCTCTTATTGAAGGAAATAGTGCGCATATAGTATTAGGAACGGAAAGTTGGTTAAAACCGGAAGTGAACAGTAACGAAATCCTAGACACAGAATGGAATATATACCGCAAGGATAGGATAAACGCCAATGGTGGAGGAGTATTTATAGCAGTAAAGAATTCAATAATATCCAGTGAAGTTATTAGCGAATGCGAATGTGAAATAATCTGGGTTAAGTTAAGTATCAAAGGTGGGTCAGATATGATAGTCGGATGCTTCTATAGACCACCTGCATCAGCAACCGTAGTAGTTGAGCGCCTCAGAGAGAACCTGCAGAACGTCGTGAAGAAGTTTCGTGATCATACTATTGTAATAGGGGGAGACTTCAATCTACCAGGTATAGAATGGGATAGTCACACAATCAGAACTGCAGCCAGGGACAGAGACTCTTGTGACATTATCCTGACTGCCTTGTCCGAGAATTACTTCGAGCAGATAGTTAGAGAACCAACTCGTGAAGCTAACGTTTTAGACCTCATAGCAACAAATAGACCGGAACTTTTCGACTCCGTGAATGTAGAAGAGGGTATCAGTGATCATAAGTCAGTGGTTGCAACAATGACTACAAGTGTAATAAGAAATGCCAAGAAAGGAAGGAAAATATATTTGCTTAACAAGAGTGATAGGGCACAAATCGCAGAATATCTGAGTGACCACCATCAAACGTTCATTTCTGAGGAAGAGGATGTGGAACAAAAATGGAAAAAATTCAGAAACATCGTCCAGTACGCCTTAGATAAGTTCGTACCGACTAAGGTCCAAAGCGAGGGGAAAGATCCACCGTGGTATAACAATCATGTACGAAAGGTACTACGGAAACAAAGAAAGCTTCATCATAGGTTTAAGAGTAGTCGAATCATAGCTGATAAGGAAAAGCTGAACGAAGCGAAAAAGAGCGTAAAGAGAGCAATGAGAGAAGCATTCAACGAATTCGAACATAAAACATTGGCAAACAATCTAAACAAGAACCCTAAAAAGTTTTGGTCATATGTAAAATCGGTAAGCGGATCTAAATCCCCTATTCAGTCACTCGTTGACCACGATGGCACCGAAACAGAGGACGACCGAAGAAAGGCAGAAATACTGAATTCAGTGTTCCGAAACTGTTTCACTGCGGAAAATCGTAACACGGTCCCTGACTTCAGCCGTCGCACGGACGCCAAAATGGAAAATATTGAAATAAACGATATCGGAATTGAAAAACAACTGCTATCACTTAGTAGCGGAAAAGCATCCGGACCAGACGAGATACCCTTAAGATTCTACAGTGATTATGCTAAAGAACTTGCCCCCTTTCTATCAGCAATTTATCGTAGATCGCTGGAAGAACGTAAAGTACCTAGCGACTGGAAGAAAGCGCAGGTCGTTCCCATTTTCAAGAAAGGTCATAAATCAGATGCGAATAATTATAGGCCTATTTCGCTTACGTCAATCTGTTGTAGAATAATGGAACATGTTTTGTGTTCTCGTATTATGACGTTCTTAGATAATACAAATCTCCTTCATCATAACCAACATGGATTCCGCAAACAGAGATCATGTGAAACTCAGCTCGCCCTATTTGCCCAAGAAATTCACAGTGCCGTAGACACTGGCGAGCAGATTGATGCCGTATTCCTGGACTTCAGGAAGGCATTTGATACGGTTCCGCACTTACGTTTAGTGAAAAAAATACGAGCTTACGGAATATCGGACCAGGTTTGTGATTGGATTCAGGATTTCCTAGAAGAAAGAACACAACATGTCATTCTTAACGGTTCAAAATCTGCAGATGTAGAGGTAATTTCGGGAGTACCGCAGGGAAGCGTGATAGGACCTTTATTGTTTACAATATACATAAATGACTTAGTTGACAACATCGGTAGCTCCGTGAGGCTATTTGCAGATGACACGGTTGTCTACAAGAAAGTAGCAACATCAGAAGACTCGTACGTGCTCCAGGAGGACCTGCAGAGGATTAATGCATGGTGCGACAGCTGGCAGCTTTCCCTAAACGTAGATAAATGTAATATAATGCGCATACATAGGGGCAGAAATCCATTCCAGTACGATTATGCCATAGGTGGTAAATCATTGGAAGCGGTAACGACCGTAAAATACTTAGGAGTTACTATCCGGAGCGATCTGAAGTGGAATGATCACATAAAACAAATAGTGGGAAAAGCAGGCGCCAGGTTGAGATTCATAGGAAGAATTCTAAGAAAATGTGACTCATCGACGAAAGAAGTAGCTTACAAAACGCTTGTTCGTCCGATTCTTGAGTATTGCTCATCAGTATGGGACCCTTACCAGGTTGGATTAATAGAAGAGATAGACATGATCCAGCGAAAAGCAGCGCGATTCGTCATGGGGACATTTAGTCAGCGCGAGAGCGTTACGGAGATGCTGAACAAGCTCCAGTGGCGGACACTTCAAGAAAGGCGTTACGCAATACGGAGAGGTTTATTATCGAAATTACGAGAGAGCACATTCCGGGAAGAGATGGGCAACATATTACTACCGCCCACATATATCTCGCGTAATGATCACAACGAAAAGATCCGAGAAATTAGAGCAAATACGGAGACTTACAAGCAGTCGTTCTTCCCACGCACAATTCGTGAATGGAACAGGGAAGGGGGGATCAGATAGTGGTACAATAAGTACCCTCCGCCACACACCGTAAGGTGGCTCGCGGAGTATAGATGTAGATGTAGATGTAGGTTGTGTGCTCAGAGAAGAGGCGCTAATGTGGGTAAATTTGGTTCCTGGAAGGTGTATAGACTACAGTACGGTTCTCCTGAGTCCTTCTATATAGGCCAGACAGGTAGAAACATTTTCACGCATTATAGAAATACTGCTAATCAGAACAATAAGACAGCATTTGGTCAGCATCTTCAAAAGGAGTGCTATTCTGTTAGTAATAGTTGCTTTAGAAGTCCTAATAACAAATCTAGCAGCATGCCTCTAAATTGTTTCGATGTCTTCCTTTAGTACGAGCTGGTGGGGATCCTAAACAATCGAGCAGTACTCAATAATGGGTTCAAATGGTTCAAATGGCTCTGAGCACTATGGGACTCAACATCTGAGGTCATCAGTCCACTAGAACTTAGAACTACTTAAACCTAACTAACCTAAGGACATTACACACATCCATGCCCGAGGCAGGATTCGAACCTGCGACCGTAGCAGTCGCGCGGTTCCGGACTGAGCGCCTAGAACCGCTAGAATAATGGGTCGCACTAGTGTTCTATACGCCATCTTCTTTTTAGACGAGTTACACTGTCCCAAAATCGTCCCACTAACACGAAGTCGAGCATTGCCCCACCTATTTCCAACTTGACGTCTTCATTCCGTTTCATATTGCTTTGTAGCGTTACGCCCAGATGTTTTACTGACGCGACTGTGTTATGCGGCACACTACCAATGCTGTATTCGAACGTTACGGGATTGTTTTTCCTATTCAGCCGCGTTAACTTACATTTTTCCTACATTTAGAGCAAGATTCCATTTAGCAAACCAACTATAAATTCTGGTCAAATTGGTTGGTTCAAATGGCTCTGAGCACTATGGGACTTAACTTCTGAGGTCATCAGTCCCCTAGAACTTAGACCTACTTAAACCTAACTAACCTAAGGACATCACACACATCCATGCCCGAGGCAGGATTCGAACCTGCGACCGTAGCAGGCGCGCGGTTCCAGACTGTAGCGCCTAGAACCGCTCGGCCACTCCGGCTGGCAGAAATTCTGTCTAAGCCACCCTGTATACTCCTCCAATTACTCAACGACGACCTCTTCCCATAGACCACGGCGTCATTAGCAAACAGCCGTAAATTGCTGCTCGCCCTGTCCACCATGCTCTGACGAGGACAACATACTGGGTTCTATTACTCAAAAAGCCTTACAGTGACTCAAATAGCCGGGAACCTAAACAGTATGTTCGGACCTTCGTCAGCAGTCTGTAGTGGGGCGCCGCGTCAAACGCTTTCTGGAAATCTAGAAATATGGGACTGCCTGTTGCCCTCCACCCATGGTTTGTAGGGTATAATGTGAGAAAAGGACAAGCTGAGTTTCGCACGAGCGATGCTTTCTAAATGCGTGCTGATTTGCGCACGGAAGCTTTTCTGTCTCAAGGAAATTTCATGTATTAGAACTCAGAACCTGTTCAAGAATTTTGCACCAAACCGATGTTAAGGATATTAGTCTGTAATTATGCGGCTCCGTCCTTTTACCTGCGCTTTTTTCCAATCGATCGGCTCTTTGTGCTGCGCGAGAGATTCGCGATAAATGCAAGCTAAGTAAGGGACCGATGCCCCAGCGTAGTCTCTGTAAAACCGAACTGGGACTCCATCGGGACCTGGCGACTTATTTGTTTTCAACTTCATCAGCTGCTTCTCTACACCGTGGCTGCCTCGTTGTATGTCCTCCGTGCGATAATCTGTGCGACAGTCAAACGACGGAATGTTTGTACGATCCTCCTACGCGAATGATATCGTAAACGTGAAATTGAAAACTTGAGCTTTCCTTTTGCTGACTTCTGTAGCCACTCCACACTGGTCGACGAATGACTGAATAGGAGCCATCCACTCGCTTAGTGGTTTTACGTATGACCAGAATTTTTTCGCGTTCTTTGCAAGATCTTTCACTAAGGTACGACTGTGGAAGTTACGTTTCTCGCACGATCTTCTTACGGACGCATAAATTTGTACTAATTTTTGCCTGTCCACATTTGCGCGTTCTTTCGTTTTTTTTTTAAACCGAGAATGCACCAATATCTGTTTCCTGAGCATTTTCCGAATCTGATGATTAAATCACGGAGGGTCCTTTCAATCCTTAATCCACTTGCTTGGCACATACGCTTCAGAGCGCGACTTACAGTCGGTTTAAACTTTGCCCATAATTCCTCTACATCCGTGATATTGGAGCTGAATGATGCTCGTTCATTGTATAAGTGGGATGCTAATAACTGCTAATCTGCCTTTTTTTAGCTTAAATACTCTCCTAGCCTTCTGGTGGATCTTATTAACTTTAGTAAAGTCGTCGCTGTGATGACATGACCTAATCTCTCTACTGACATTGTCGATAAGGTAAGAGCTGTTTGTAGACAATAGGACTAAAATATTTCCATTGTATGGATTGTCTAACTAGTTTTTCTAGTTTTCGGAAATATCTTCAAAAGTATTTCACAAGACTCTCTGTCCGTATCACCTGCAGTGAATCCGTAGTTGTCCCAGTCTATATTCGGTAACTTAAAGTCGCCTCTAAATAACAATACATGATCTGGGTATTTCTACGCTACACAGTCGACGAAAACGACGTAAAATGTTTCAAGATTACATAAACCATAACTACCGTGACATAAATGACACAGCTATTTATGAGTGCGACCTTAGTACCTGTGAATGATCTGTAGGCAAGATAAATGATTCGATAACCTAAATGTAACACAAAATTATTCATAGGCACAGCTGTAGTACGTATAATGCATACACTAAATGAGTAGTTCCCTTGCGATAGACAAACACAATGAGAAAAGAAATATGACAATGTACACTACAGCTAAATAAACTAAAAGTCCGGCCCTGGTAGCTGAGTGGTCAGCGCGAGGGAATGTCATACCTAACGGCCCGGGTTCGATTCCCGGCTGGGTCAGAGATTTTCTCCGCTCAGGGACTGGGTGTTGTGTTGTCCTTATCATCATCATTTCATCCAGACCGACACGCAAGTCGCCGAAGTGACGTCAACTAGAAAGACTTGCACCAGGCGAACGTTCTACCCGCCGGGAGGCCATAGCCACACGGCATTTCCAATAAACTACACTAGTGGCCATTAAAATTGCTGCACCAAGAGGAAATGCAGATGATAAACGGGTATTCATTGGACAAATATATTATGCTAGAACTGACATGTGATTACACTTTCACGCAATTTGGGTGCATAGATCCTGAGAAATCAGTACCCAGAACAACCACCTCTGGCCGTAATAACGGCCTTGATACGCCTGGGCATTGAGTCAAATAGAGGTTGGATGGCGTGTACAGGCACAGCTGCCCATGTAGCTTCAACACGATACCATAGTTTATCAAGAGTAGTGACTGGCGTATTGTGACGAGCCAGTTGCTCGGCCACCATTGACCAGACGTTTGAGAATGTGCTGGCCAGGACAGCAGTCGAACATTTTCTGTATCCAGAAAGGCCCGTACAGGACCTGCAACATGCGGTCGTGCATTATCCTGCTGAAATGTAGGGTTTCGCAGGGATCGAATGAAGGGTAGAGCCACAGGTCTAATACATCATAAATGTAACGTCCACTGTTCAAAGTGCCGTAAATGTGAACAAGAGGTGACCGACACGTGTAACCAATGGCACCCCATACCATCACGCCGGGTGATACGCCAGTATGGCGATGACGAATACACGCTTCCAATGTGCGTTCACTGTGATGTCGCAAAACACGGATGCGACCATCATGATGCTGTAAACAGAACCTGGGTTCATCCGATCCAGCACGGCGTTCCGTATTACCCTCCTGAACCCACCGATTCCATATTCTGCTAACAGTCATTGGATCTCGACCAACGCGAGCAGTAATGTCGCGATACGATAAACCGCAATCGCGATAGGCTACAATCCGACCTTTATCAAAGTCGGAAACGTGATGGTACGCATTTCTCCTCCTTACACGAGGCATCACAACAACGTTTCACCAGGCAACGCCGGTCAACTGCTGTTTGTGTATGAGAAATCGGTTGAAAAGTTTCGTCATGTCAGCACGTTGTAGGTGTCGCCACCGGCGCCAACCTTGTGTGAATGCTCTGAAAAGATAATCATTTACATATCAGAGCATCTTCTTCCTGTCGGTTAAATTTCGCGTCTGTTGCACATCATCATCGTGGTGTAGCAATTTTAATGGCCAGTATCAGCAGCTCCACTGACAAAAGCCGTTACAATCCAAACGTAACATGTATAAGCAACAACATATGAATCAAACATCTTGGTGAAAGAAATACCAAAACATAGTATACCAGAACATAAGTATGTACAACATTCTGAGTTAGCCAGAAAGAAAGGAAGATCTCCATCATAACGACATTAACTTCAGTACATATAAATATTAATTATGAAAACCTTGTCAATCCTCACACATGAAAACTATCTACCACCTGAGAGCCGAACACACACACACACACACACACACACACACACACACACACACACACACACACTGAATGACATGCTGGTTCATAAGCTCACACTGTTGTGAGGAGAAAAGAAGAAAATTACGCAAACATAGAAAAGTCTGTTATATTCGGTTTGCTACATACATTCATTTCAAAAAAGCCCAAGAATCTCATCAATACTAAAACTTGTAGTCTGTAATGTGGCACCTGTTGCTTATCCAACCCATGCCTCATCTTCAAAAGTATTTCTTTTCAACTTACGAAAGTTCAGTGAAGAGGGTAGGTTACCTACCTGGTTCCATTTCTTCTGTCTTCAACTGTCTTACAATGATCTTTCATTAGTTTCTGTGTTGGTCATTCAGCATCTTTTCTTAGTTCATATGTGCACGAAAATGTCAGTAATATACTGTGGCCTCTTATATTCATTGAGATTAATAATCTTCCAAATTTACAAATGACACAAAAGATGTGAGTCTACATGTAATCTAAATGATAAAGTTGAGTGCTTCACCCTCACCTTATTTTTGGTCTCCAAAGCTCCCTTTAACATTCATTCATTTAATTCATTTCCGTGTCTGGTCAGTATTTTCGGAGTGCGGCAACTCTCATGGGTTTGTCATTTGCCTCGACCAAGTTCTGAGGTTGCTCCAGTAGAAGGCACATGAGCAAGTGGCCTGGATCTTGTGCTGTTCCGAACCCGCAGGACACATCTCCATCAGCTGGAAGGTTGCCCTATTTTTGCATGTTGGTCTTACAGTGGGGGAAATCCAACCTAAGACGAACGAGTGATCTTCAAACAGGGGCAGCTTACTCTTCCATCTTGTGATGCGGCTAGACACCGGATTTCCCTCCAGCGCTAGCGTCCTAGAAATTAAGCTCTTTCTAGATTTCAGTCGACAGACTACAGCTTGATGATCGTGCAGTGTATGTCAAAGGACATTCACCCTCTTTGCCCTCTCCCCTTTTCCAGCGATGGCCTTCTGACAGTGGGGGAGCTAGTCCAACAATCAGGTAGAGTTTGTTGGCTGGAGTTGGCTTCGTACATCCCAACAGGATTCATCTGTTTCATTGACTGGAGTCTCAAACTGATTGGTGTCAGGAGATGCACTGCAGGTGAGGCGTACTCTGCCGCTGACACACAAAGCAAGAACAGAAGTTCTCAGGAAATGAGGACTAGTTCTCCAGATTTGTAAGAAAATGAAACACCTACAGCCGTCCTTATGTTGTCATTCTTTGTGTAGCTACCAGTTTCGGCGCTTCAATGCACCATTTTCAGGCCTTAGTTGATGCTGAAGAGGTTATCACGATCCATATATACGATGCATCAGTAGCCAGCAACTGATTTACGCAGACTATCTGTAACTATGATGTCGTCTCTCCAACCATCAACTGTCAACTTTGACAGTTGATGGTTTGAGAGACATCACAGTTTTACCCATCTTGTTGCCAACAGTGTTAGCTATGGCGCATGCGCGTTTACTCCACAGTGTAAAATGATTATAAAAATCTTGCAAGCGACTCTTGAGAAAGGCTGAAACGTTGTCAGCCGAAATATCGATACCGCAGTAGATCCCAGATGCCCTCCAGAAAAATGATGGAACAATTTTGAAATCGTTTACTTTGCCATGTAATTTTCAAATCATGGTTCAAATGGCTCTGAGCGCTATGGGACTTAACTTCTGAGGTCATCAGTCCCCTAGAACTTAGAACTACTTAAACCTAACTAACCTAAAGACATCACACACATCCATGCCCGAGGCAGGATTCGAACCTGCGACCGTAGCGGTCGCGCGGTTCCGGACTGTAGCGCCTAGAACTGCTCGGCCACTCCGGCCGGCAAAGAGCGGTAGTGGTGGGGGCTATGGGCAGGCACTCTAACGAAAATGCCGAGCGCTGGAGGGGAAGAGCCATGTTAAACTGAACGCTCACAGTTTTTGTAAACATTTAGTAGAGCCCCTCCACGCCCGCACTGGCATGGTGGCCATTCAAAAAGATCTGTTGTCACCAATGTTTTGGTTACTACCTAAAGGAATTCCACTGAAAATGCAACTAAAGCAGCAATTTATTTTTGCCCGGCTTGTTAACTATTTGTAACTTACAGAGAAGCGTCATGAGTGGCGAATTTTGAGTAAAACCTACATTTTTCTTGCTGCCATATTAAAATTTGCACATTCCTGGCCCATCTACTATTTAACTTCATATGATGTTTCTGTACCAGAGAGGTCCACTTCGCTGTATGATTTTCTGAGATGGTGCACACAAGTCCTCACCGACCTGGAGAGTGTCATCAGCAAATGAGTCTGACTCAAAAAGATCCATCAACTGTTTGCTATCGTCAGTCAGTCTTGTTACATACCTTGTTCTACAACCTCTCGGGAAGGTCCTTCTTGAAACACTCTGGCTACATTTGATGAATGTCTTATATATATTGGGCTGCATTGGAATCTTGGCAGTTTCTGTATCGAGTTTGTTAGAAACCTTTCCCAATCAGCCTTCTGAAAACTGAACCTTCCCATGAAAGGTATCTCTTTTGGCACTAACATGGCATTCGCACTGCAGATCACAGGCCTATGTTGGGTAAGGTGGATTAGGCTTACACGTCATCTTCAATTAACTCCCAGAAACTTTGGATGACATGAAAATGTGCTTTGGGTTGTAGCCTCTCTTCCACTAACCGCTGTCAAAGGATGCTGGCGACGTGGGATCATGAATTAGTTGCATATTATGAGTCTCTGCGCAGGTTTCCCTATTTCACCATTGGTGTCAGAATCTGGGTATCCTCAAGATGTAGTTTGGTAGCTGTAATCATCAAGCATGAAGTCTACATCCTGGCATTTGAAGTTTCCTGGTTTTTCAAACGTTAAGTCGACACAGGGAGGCTTGGATAAGTTGGGCAAAAATTTCGATGTTATCCCTCCAGTCAGTGAGGTTGATGTGGTAGGTTTGTTTAGGAAAAAATGACGCTGCCATAGTTATCATTGATCGTCTCTAGAAGAAGCTCCAAGCCTGCGATATTGGGCTGATGGCTGTTGTAGCCCCAGTGAGACTCTTGAACTAGAAGGATGTCACATATACAGTCCTTACACGAATCAGCCAATAAGGTCTTGTTGGCATACAAAAGCCCCTCAATGTTTATCGAGACCATAATAAGTGGTCTAGAAAAAGACCCTATAGGGAGATTACTATTTCTGTGTTGACTTGTGGTTGAAGAATCAGCTGCTGGTAATAAGCAATGCTGCTCAGTGTGCACCCAATTGTACTTTGAGGCTTCTTCCACGCACCCATTCTCATTACCAATATCAGTTGCCTATAATGCTATCAGCATCAGCAAAAATATACTCAGAACATCAAAGTTGGGCACAGTCATACTTCTTTCAGCCACTAACAAATAACTAAAACATCGGTCAATACATACAGACATAGCCTTATTCATTTAAGTCTACTGCGCAACTCTAATATAAGCCTACAAGGACAGACATCTCTTTGTGACAATCTCCATTTGCATGGAACCAATGATCCCCATTACACCTCCTCTTACTCCTCGAGATAACGTAAAACCAATTTAGTTACTCTATACATCCTCTACCTTTGGAGGGAATCTATCAATCCACAAAATCGGCTCAAATAATCTCTTCAGTGTCACTCAATATAGCCACAAAGTCGTATCATCACGTCCTAAACTGGGGGGTGACCAAAAAGTCAGTATAAATTTGAAAACTGAATAAATAACGGAATAATGTAGATAGAGAGGTACCAATTGACACACGTGCTTGGAATGACATGGGGTTTTATTAGAACCAAAAAAATACATACGCTCAAAAAATGTCGGACAGATGGCGCTTCATCGGATCAGAATAGCAATAATTAGCATAACAAAGTAAGACAAAGTAAAGATGATGTTCTTTACAGGAAATGCTCAATATGTCCACCATCATTCCTCAACAATAGCTGTAGTCGAGGAATAATGTTGTGAACAGCGCTGTAAAGCATGTCCGGAGTTATGGTGAGGCATTGGCGTCGAATGTTGTCTTTCAGCATCCCTAGAGATGTCGGTCGATCACCATACACTTGCGACTTCAGGTAACTCCAAAGCCAATAATCGAACGGACTGACGTCTGGGGTCCTGGGAGGCCAAGCATGACGAAAGTGGCGGCTGAGCACACGATCATCACCAAACGAAGGGCGCAAGAGATCTTTCATGCGTCTAGCAATTTTTTTTTTTTTTTTTTGGTTCTAATAAAACCCCATGTCATTCCAAGCATGTGTGTCAATTTTTACCTCTCTATCTACATTATTCCGTGGTTTATTAAGTTTTCAAATTTATACTGACTTTTTGATCACCCGGTATATACACACATTCACTTTTAGAACCACCGTGTAAACAAATATTTACTACTACCAAAGCCTGGATAAGCCATTTATCAACTTTAAATATCCTTTGAACAACACCCACATCTAACAGTTACTCTTTTCCGTCACACAACTCATCATAGCTCCCATTTTGTTCTTACACTACATGTGCATACATACTCTCTCTCTCTCTCACACACGATAACTTACTTATAACAAATGTCACAACAAGAATGCTGATAATAAAGGAATTACATTCACACAGACACAGGACAGAACAACAGTAAGGAAACAGCATGGAAAATGAAGATGAAATATTCACTGTTTCAGCCAGGGTGCCTTGGGCTTACCAAGCACATGAGCTCTCTCGGTGACGGGCGACGTGCGTGCTTTTCCTGACACGACCGGTGCTAGCTTCGGACACTGTCCAGTCGTATTAATGTGACCACCTGTCGGAAGCCTGAATAAACACCTTTTGCAGTGTGGACCGCTGCAAGATTTGCAGGAAGACAGTCAGTGAGATTCTGGAGGGCTGTGGAGGCAGTCTTATGATGACTGTCGTTTTAGGACGAAATCTAAACTGACAAATTTGTATTTCGCTACCATTTTATTTAAACGTTAATCATAAAAACACAGAATGTCAATTGCTTTTCACTAAAGGACCAATGTCTCGTAGCACTTTTCGACTAATGCTACTGGAAGGACAAGCTGTTAAGTTGATGTCTATCAGTGACCTTCTGTGGGTGGATTTGGTTCTCCTCATTGAGAAAAAAGGCAGCATGTACATGTAAGTCTAAACATCGACATAATAGTAACTGCAGACTTGTAAAGTCGTGAAAATTTACACTGGGGAAACACAAGTCTAAGAGACTAATTTTTCAACGAAAATAATCACGCAAACGTCACACAACAGATGTATAAGCTCTAACTGTAGCCGAGTTTCCACACTGTGAACATACTCTGGAAATCACTGAAACTGCGCAACCCTTTGCAAGCTGAAAAACAGTAAGGTAACTAGAGCTAACAAATGTGTTTTCATAGTGAAAACGTTGGGAAAATTATTAAGACATTTATTTCTCTGCTCCCTTATGATGAATACTTTCTTCGGTCATATCGCTTAAAAGTTTTTTTTTCCATATACGCTTCTCGATGTTCATCTTCCAAGTGACCATAATCTTTTGCGTGAAATCTGTTGTAATATTGTTATAAACTGAATGTTTTCGTTGTGTTCAAAATTTTGAAGCACCTTAATGAAGCACTATGTGTATCAAGACACCTTCACATATAATAAACATATCGATTAAGTATCCTGCACTGATACATTGATGTTGATGTGTCCGACCACTTTGAAGTCCCAAAACCGATAGTCATGCTACTTTTCATCCCTTTCAAGTCAGCTACATTTTAAAAGGAGACTCTACCCTAAAACTTCAATTTAAAAAAAAATTAATGGCTAGTTCGCATTTTTAGCGTGCTTACTCTTAGATCCCAAAACGATTTGGCTGTATTCGAATTACAAATACATCTAAGAAATGTTTGAAATACGGATTGCGTAAGGGGCTGTGACACACCGAAAGACGCCAAAGATAATTTTTAATTTCTATCACCTTCAAACAGAACCATCTTTACTCCGAACTTGGCATAAACTCAAACTGGGAAAAACAAGTTGCAAGATCTGCAGGAAAACTGAAGCGAAACTATTGGCAGCTAGTCGTTGGAAATCAATTACTTTGCTTGTTGACTGCGTAAATATAAATTCAGGGAATACATTGAAGTCCTGTTCAGTAGCATCAATAAGCTCCAAGGAAACAGCCATTGGCTTACAATCAGATATCAGTACCACTGCTCATCCTCAAGAATACTGAGAGTAGATTTTTATTTAGAAAATTCGAGGAAAAGGCTACCCTGATCTTGAAATTACAAGAAGAAGCCTCATACAAACAGGAAGGGAAAACGTTATGGTGCTAGTGAATTTTAATGGGTATGTGTTTTGTAGTAACTTTTTGTTAAATGTTAAAATCCATTTTACTGTAAGTTTTTTTTTTCTAAGCTCTGTGTCAACTTATTTACTGTGAATATTAACCAGTCTGAATTAAATTTTTGTAGGAAGTAGTCTTCATGTGTTTGCATGCTTCTATGCATTAATATTATCGAAAATGTTATTTGTTTATTTTATCTTCTTCAACGTACGTCCATGGCGAGGTCCATCTTTGCAACCATGACACCACGAAGCGTGGTACAGATGGGCCCAACAACATGCAGAATGGACCGCTCAGAATTGACATCACGTTCTCTTCACCGATGAGTGTCGCATATGCATTCAGCCAGACAATCGTCGCAGACGTGTTTGGAGGCAACCCGGTTAGGCTGAACGCCTTAGACACACTGTCCAGCGAGTGCAGCAACGTGGAGGTGCCCTGCTGTTTTGGGGTGGCATTATGTGGGGCCGACATACGCCGCTGGTGGTCATGGAAGATACCGTAACGGCTGTACAATACGTGAATGCCATCCTGCGACCGATAGTGCAACCATATCGGCAGCATATTGTCGAGGCATTCGTCTTCATGGACTTCAATTCGTGCCCCCATCGTGCACATCTTGTGAATGACTTCCTTTGGGATAACGACGTCGCTCGACTAGAGTGGCCAGCATGTTCTCCAGACATGAACCCTATCGAACATGCCTGGGACAGATTGAAAACGGCTGTTTATGGACGACGTGACCCACCAACCACTCTGAGGGATCTACACCGAATCGCTATTGAGGAGTGGGACAATCTGCAATGAACTTGTGGATAGTATACCACGACGAATACAGGCATGCATCAATGCAAGAGGACATGCTACTGGGTATTAGAGGTATCGGTGTGTACAGCAATCTGGACCACCACCTATGAAGGTCTCGCTGTGTGGTGGTACAACATGCAATGTGTGGTTTTCATGAGCAGTAAAACGGGCGGAAATGATGTTTATGTTGATCTCTATTCCAATTTTCTGTACAGGTTCCGGAACTCTCGGAACCGAGGTGATGCAAAACTTTTTTGATGTTTGTTTATAATATCCATTGCTTCACCTATATGAACGGTCACTGCATTCCACTGAGTGAACTTAATTGTTTGAGTAGCTCAGTAATATGCTCCTCTCAGTTCAAGATTTTATCAGTATGTACACACAATAATTTGGAGCATTCTACCCTTTTTACTGAGTCGTATTCATGTGCATACCAATTACTAATATGATTATCTCGTGTACAGAGCTGAATGTAGTGTGTTTTCTGTAAATTAAGAAGGATCCCACTTAATAATTCTTTGAAAAAACAACGTTAACACGCTCTTCTGTTGCTTCCTCTCTGATCGGATTTATTATAACACTAATATCACCTGCAAAAAAGTGCAAATTCTGTTAGATAAATATATTAGGTGGAAGGTCACTGACATATTAAGAATACGAGCGGACCCAAAATCGAATGTTGTTGGAATCATTTCGGGATTTCCACAAGTTATTAAAATGTTCCATCTATTCAACATTATCTGAATTATTCACCACAGACTTTTGCATTTCGATTATTAATTATGATTTAAACTAGTTGTGCATAACGCTATCAGTTCCCCTGAACTAAAGTTTTTCTGAGAGAGTAACAGGATCTCCACAATCAAACACTTTGGAAAGATCACAGAAAATACCAACTGGAAGTATTTTATTATTTAAAGCTTGTAATATTTGGTAATTGAGTATATAAATAGCATTTGCAGTTGAGAAACGTTTCTGGATTCCAAAATGTGATGTGGTTAGTAAATTGTTTCTACTTAAATGTGAGGCTACTCTTGAGTACCTTACATTTTCGAATATTTTGGAAAACGATGCTAGTAAGGAATTTGGTTGATAATTATTCAAATCTTTCTTGTCAACTTTCTTATAGGGAAGTTGAACAATTCCATATTTTCATCTGACTGGAAAAAATGCACTAAGGACACTACTTATTAAGTTAGAACATTTTTCTGAATTCAATTCGAAATTCCACTAACACCAGAAGAGCTTTTGTTTTTTTTCACAATTTTTATAATTCTATTAATTTCAGTCAGGTAAGTTTGTTTTACTTCTAACTTCTTGAAATTTTGTGGAATGAAATTTTTAATATAATTTCTTGCTTCTTTTACTGAACAATTAATCCTATTTTCCTGCAACATGTGGAAAGTGATGGTTAAAAATATGTACAGCTCATGAATTATCAGTCACAACATTCTCAGCTCATTTTGATGTACACTGAGCCTTTAACAGTATCCTATATAGTTTTAATCTCATTACTGACATTATTAATGTCTGTCAGAAAGAGCATATTTCTGAACGATTTAAAGTCTTTTCTTAAAATGTCACAGTATTTTTTATGGTATGCAAGTGATGTTGGATCTTGACGTATTGTGGCCTCTATATAAATTTCCCTTTTATATGAAATTTTAATCCTTTTATTTCAAATTTTAATCCCTTTTGTTATCCATGGCTTACTTTTTTCAGTTGGCCATCTGAATAACTTTTTATGAAACCTGGTTTCGAAAACTGACAAAAATTTACAATTAAATGTGTTGAATTTCACATCAGCACCTCCGCCTCACTGCTTTGATGAATATGCCTCAGAGCTGTAAGGCGCTGTTTATTTCCGTTAACTGTGCATCATGACCAGATAGTCCATTAACAATTTGGTACACATTAATTGTTTCATTCTAAGCACTCTCTACAAAAATGTTATCAGCCAAGATCTGCTTTGATGTTTCACGTGAGTTGGAAAATTTACAATTGAAATCACACTGAAACAGCTAAATAATGATTCTAGTACCTTTTTTCGCTGCCAGAGTCTTTTGATAACTCCACACTGAAATCTCTACGAACTACTAGCTGTTTCTTCTTGTCCGACAGATAGCTCAATAATGCACCTAGATTTCTCACAAATTGCTGAAAGTTTCCTAAAATGGATCTTTAGGCTGTTACAATTAAAAGACAAGTATTGTGCAGTAACAACCACAAGCACATGCTTCTAGTTTTGATCTACGCAAAAACTGCTTATTCCAAGATTTTTGACTCAGTGTTGTAGAACTAACTTCCAGACATTGGTCAGACGGAAACATGAGAATGTAAACATCACACAGACATTCACTGATCGTAAGTATTAGATCGCAGAAAAGACGAGACGAAAGAAAATAAAACAGCGTGATATTTTTAACAACAGGATTGGACGGACGCTACTGGAAATAATGAGAAAGCTTTGTAATTAATCCAGAATGACACCAACACTCCGCACGGATAGTGCTGATGTCAGCGCACTTAGAGGATGCGACCGGCCAACACGGCTGCCAGCTGCTAAAATGATTAGAGCTGCAATTTTTTGTGACAGTTGGAATGGCTACGAGGTCATTGTTGCTGTTCGTGTTTAGTATTGTAACCAAAAGGGCGAAGACAGCATCAGATATTGACTGATCACAGATGTTGCATACTCGTGTGAGTCAACATTACTACTACCTGACAGAGCTTGAAAAGCGCATCATTGTGGTCGAATCGTGCAGTACCCAAAATTATGGGGCATCCAGATGTGAGAGTGGCCCAGTAGTGGACTGCATGGGAACATGCAGGCAATCATACTGGACATCAATGTTCCGGTCTACTACGTCTGACCACCATTCGAGAATAAGCAATGAACTCCCTGCCGTATTCTGTGTCATGCCGGACCACTGGTCGGTGACTAACAGCTGCCAGAATAGGAAATTGCACTCCCATGTGGAGGCTGCTGTTAACACCACAAGACAAACGGCTATGTTTGGGGTGGTGCCGTAACCTGGAAGCATTTACTGCCGACCAGTGGCGTCACACTGTGTTTAACGATGAAGCACAGTTTTGCATTAACCCTGGGACCATCGTCGATGACTATGGCCGCAACCAGGGGTGAGGTACCATTCTTCCATTGTTTTGGAGAGGCACAGAAGTGTTACTCCTGGCGACGTGGCTGGTAACGATTGATGGAACTTTGACAGTACAATACTACGTCGTGGACATCCTGCGTCCTGACGTCTTACCTCTTATGCGGCAGTATCGTGGTGCTATTTTTCAACAAGATGATGCTCGTTGTCAACACGTGGACGTGTTTCTGCCTGATATTAAGGTAGTGCCATAGCCAGCAAGATCCACAGGTCTATCCCAAATAGTACCTGTGTGGGACGACCTAGGACGACAACTTCGTCTCAGTGTCTAGTATATCAATGACCAGTTACAACAGTCTCTGTTGGTCCGTCATGGCCAGAGGACATCGGTTGGTTAAGTAATTGTCAACGTCAATAAAATTCTCCAACAGCTATGTACTTTAAGATATTATTTTATTATATCCTGAATGCTACCAGTTTCGGCATTTCATTATGCCATCTTCAGGCGCCATAAGCCTATATCCAAATAAACGACCTTGTCGTATAGGGCCATAAATCACTGGATATCGTGAATTCAATCGTTATACAACTGCTTCATTCGAAGCTGTCACGTCTTGGAATGAAGCAATTGTATGACGATTGAATTCACGATATCCAGTGATTTATGGCGCTATATGGCAAGGTCGTTTATTTGGATACATGCATATGGGACCTGAAAATGGCATAATGAAATGCCAAAACTGCCAGCATTCAGAATATAATAAAATAATATCTTAAAGTACGTGGTTGTTGGTGAATTTTATTGACATTGCGTTACAACAGTTGTGGGCCAGCTTGGCTCAGGATAGAATACAACGGGTTTATGACACCCATTCCAACCAATTCGGTGCATCCGTCCATACCACAGTGGGTACAACAGCATCTTAATAAACGGTTTCACACTGCTATTTTCTGGGTGCGTCGCCTTCTTTTTCAGGCAGTGTATTACCGCTTCCCCACTTTGTTCTGCTAGTATTTCAGCCTCTCAAAACCTCGTAGCTATTACATGCGTGGAAGAAGCCGCAACTTTTTACAGCACTAATTATTAACTGCATAGAGAACCGACTTACTGTTCCTTGTCCTTGACTTCTGCGAACTTAAATGCTTCCAGTTCAGCCATCATAAAATCCTTTTTTATTTCCAAGTCCCTTTTCTCTTCTTCGGTGATGTTTTTCAGGTACGTGAGGCGAGACATTGTTTCTCTCTGCGACAGAAACCGGTGTAGAACTTCCTCAGTCTCCGATTCTCCTGTAACAAAGTATACTGAGCTTATTAACAAGTGTGAAGCTCCGTATATAGTACAATTACAGAGAGATATCCTACCCGCCTGTCGACATCTGCCCATACTAACATGAATAACAGCACGAAACGTCATACCATTTCACAGAAATATTTCGCAAGTAGAATATCTTTTTAGCTGAGTGTGTATTTGCCTTTCTCTACATAACAACCCTTGCATTCTGCCTACGTCTCCCGAGAAAAAATCCAGTATTCATAGGTCCTTCCTCTTATTGCATGTTAGACCTTAGGATAACAGTTTCCTTGGCATTCTGACAAAGTAGTGGTATCTCTCTCGGTTTCCGCAGACAGAGTCTCTGATCCGGAACCAGTCTCTCTCCCGATTTGAAAAGTTTCATTGTTTCTCGTTCCATTACCATCTAGATCACTGAAGGTGGTATGGATTGGAAGTCACGCCTTATGTTAGCCTCGTGTCCATCTCAAGCGCGACTAAACTAGCGCTCAGAGCATGTGCTTCGACATTTGTAGCTGAAAAAATATTAAAGCCTGGCGAAGACAGACTTGAGCTCGAGACACCATTAAAGAGTGGCAATTGTATAATTTTACCAAACCCCGATAATCATTACGCTCAGCATCACGAATTCCAAGTTCATTGTTTAATACTAATATCATATCGAGTCCGTCCAGTTCATGAAAAAATATCTTTAACCTTCCAGTTTCTAATTTTTGTCACTTCGTTTACACTTCTAATAATGTTGTCACTGGAAACGAGATCAAAATAAGGAAACTAATATCTCAACAGCATGCAATAACAGGATAGATACTACTGTTACTACCACCTAAACAACGAATTTTGTTATTACGTGTGGAGAAATTGATTTTGTAAAATTTACGGTTTCGGGGATATTGGAAGGACTAGACCAATATCGAAATAAACAAGCAAAAGACAAGACCAATATCACAATGAATAAGTACTACATATTTATTTTTCATGCTCCATAAAATATTTTATTTACAACGAAATTTAAAATAATGAATGCACACAGTCGGTTTTCGGGTATTAATCTTAAGATCCACAGTGTGCAATGGAATACAGAGCGCACAAAATAAAATTGATCTGGAATGTACTTGCAATACGACTGACTAAGGTTTTCTGATGTTCGAATCCATCTCGGAGAGATGCGGTTTTCATTCTTTACCGAAACCGCTTCCCACAGTTTTGTCACTAAATTTTTCACTGTAAACTTTTTTAGAGGCCTTCTGCAGACTGTTCTGCACACATTCACCACCAAATTGTGTTTCACATAACACTCTACAATGAACAAGCTTCGTTTCATTGTGAGCACCACCTTGCGTTTCATCCAACTGGTCACTATACACATCTGCTCCTCTCACTCTCTGGCACGTAATGAAACAGGGAGCTGACTACCATTTTGTTTAGCGCCCTAACCTATAAACCGTCATCGTCATCATCATCATCGTTATTATTATTATCATCATCATCATCATCGTAATGACACAACAAAGTGCTCGAGACAGAGCATGCAAGAGATGCGTATGCACAGATATGTGATAACAACAGTTTGATGCATCGACATCACGATTTCCAGCATTTTCTATGTGAACAGTTCTCCTGATCATAAACAAAGGTCATTATTGTTATAAGTATTTTACAGGACAGTTTTATTTTGCCCACTCTTTATTAGGCTAAGAATTTTTCACTGCCTGGTGCGCAGGTACAAGGTATGGCGGTTATCGCTGAACAACCGACGTTCGGTCATACCGATTTTTTTCCACGCCAGTTTAACTTGACTCTTAAAACCGCACATAATAACCGGTTTCTGAAACAACCAATTTTCGGTTTTTTATTCCGATCAATTCTTGCTGTAAACATATAAACTGAACAAAGACTGAAAAATTTTGACGCTCTTAGTTTCAAAATACATAGAATCAAAATATTACATTAAATAGGCAAATAAAAGGAAACTTAGCCCGTCCACCATTCGCTGTTTCTCTCAAAAAGTTATAAGCGGTTGCATACTACAAAAAATCACCAGCGTTCTCCTACTGATTTTAATTTTTTTAAACTCTGGTTAGAAATCATGTTGTAATCAGAGATCACACCCCTATTTGGGCAAAACGAATAGTCGTTGCTAGAGGGTGAAAAGTAACACTGAAGAGCTCTTTTTTTCGTGTCAATTTGTCCGTTTTAAAGGGCTACAAGCAGGTAAAGACATATTATGAAGACACAGGCAGCAGGCCAGCTATTTTCTGTTATTGTTGTACTGTCGCAGAAGAAGCTGAGCAGCATAGGCACGATGGTGTAATGCAGTGATTTCCAACAGGAGCTATGGCAGAGGGGTCCGCAAGATGCTATTAGAACAAAAAGTATATTAAATATATTTCGTGCGATAGCAGATTTTTTGTTTTGGCCGCTTCCTGCATGAGCACAGCTTCAGCGAACGCTAACTTCTGCGTCTAGCGTCTTATTAGAGTGTGAAGAGATCGGCAGTGAGAATGAACAACTTCTCATTCATACGGAAGTAAGATGGCTTTCTCGAGGTAGGACCTTGTCAAAATTTTTTGAACTTAGAGACGAGGTTTGTGTCTTTCTTCTTGACACAAAGTACGCAGATTTTCTCACTAACTGCTCTTGGTTTTGCTCAGTTGCGTACTCAGCTGATGTGTTTGAACACTTGAGTGTGTTAAACTTGAGTTTACAAGGAAAAATGTAGACATGTTCAAAGTTGAGGATAAGATTATTGCTATGGTCAAAAAGTGTCAGATCTGGGCGTCAAGGATAGAAAACGAGTCATTAACTAACTTTTCTACTTTAAAACAACTCTTGGAGTCATCAGAGGAAAGTTTGCCTGACCAGATCATGGTCAATGTAGCCGAGCATCTACGCAGCCTAGCCACCACTTTTAGAAAGTATTTCCCTGAACTTGACCCTGACGACAGATGGATTCGAAATCGCTACAGCTGTGAAGAAATAGACAAAATCCAAGGCCTCATTGAAAAAGAGCAAGATCAGCTTGTGGATCTGTCCAGCTGTGGTACGATGATAAACATTTTCATCGGCGACAAAATTACAGACTCTGGGCATCAGCACGCAAGGACTACAAGAAACGAGGAGATACCGCAATGAAAAAGATCCTCCGATTTGCAACCACATATCGGCGTGAGCAAGCATTTTCTTGCATGTGTTTCATGAAAAACAAATATAGGAATCGGCTCGATATGCGGTCGGGTTTCAGAGTGAAAGTTTCAAGCTTGGAACCTAATATTTCAGAAATAATGGACTCAAAGGTCAGATTGAACTCATGTCATTAAGAACTGAAAATTAAAACTAACTGTATACTGATGGAGTACTCTGTTGTAACTGTATTTTTTCAAATAAACAATACCATGTATGGAATTAGTGTTTTCTTATTTTTCATACATGTCTACTCAATGCAATCTCAAGTGTGGTACACTTGACAGACCAATACACTCAGTTTTAATTTTTTCCTGTCATTTTCAGTTCATACTCAATTTTTTTTTTTTTTAAGGAGTTTGTTATACTAAACACCCAGATTTGAAGACAAAGATTTTGAGCAATAATCAAAAATTTCGTGGCTAAATTGAAAAACTTTTAACCTCAATATTTTGTCAATAATGAATATGTCACTGTTTTTCTAAGTACCAAAAATAGAAAACGTACAAAAAGACTCTTAATTTGGCTTTCGTAGGTACTTGATACTGTCATATGACAAGGTACCAATCATGCTCGATGAGGGGGTCCTCGAGAAAGTTTTGTTAGGAGCCCCTGGTGTAGTGGTTATGACACTAGACTATTGCAGCGAGGGTTGGGAGTTCAAAACTCGCCTCAACTGTAAAATTTTAATTTCTATATTCGGTTCGAGTACATTCTAGAAGTGTCGACAAATGTCAAGAATCATTGTACTGGAATGTTCTGTAACTGTATACAGGGTGTTACAAAAAGGTACGGCCAAACTTTCAGGGAACATTCCTTACACACAAAGAAAGAAAATATGTTATGTGGACATGTGTCCGGAAACGCTTACTTTCCATGTTAGAGATCATTTTATTACTTCTCTTCAACTCACGTTAATCATGGAATGGAAACACACAGCAACAGAACGTACCAGCGTGACTTCAAACACTTTGTTACAGGAAATGTTCAAAATGTCCTCCGTTAGCGAGGATACATGCATCCACCCTCCGTCGCATGGAATCCCTGATGCGCTGATGCAGCCGTGGAGAATGGCGTATTGTATCACAGCCGTCCACAATACGAGCACGAAGAGTCTCTACATTTGGTACCGGTGTTGCGTAGACAAGAGCTTTCAAATGCCCCCATAAATGAAAGTCAAGAGGGTTGAGGTCAGGAGAGCGTGGAGGCCATGGAATTGGTCCGCCTCTACCAATCCATCGGTCACCGAATCTGTTGTTGAGAAGCGTACGAACACTTCGACTGAAATGTGCAGGTGGTCCATCGTGCATGAACCACATGTTGTGTCGTACTTGTAAAGGCACGTGTTCTAGCAGCACAGGTAGAGTATCCCGTATGAAATCATGATAATGTGCTCCATTGAGCGTAGGTGGAAGAACATGGAGCCCAATCAAGACATCAACAACAATGCCTGCCCAAACGTTCACAGAAAGTCTGTGTTGATGACGTGATTGCACAATTGCGTGTGGATTCTCGTCAGCCCACACATGTTGATTGTGAAAATTTTCAATTTGATCACGTTGGAATGAAGTCTCATCCGTAAAGAGAACATTTGCACTGAAATGCGGATTGACACATTGTTGGATGAACCATTCGCAGAAGTGTACCCGTGGAGGTCAATCAGCTGTTGATAGTGCCTGCACACGCTGTACATGGTACGGAAACAACTGGTTCTCCCGTAGCACTCTCCATACAGTGGCGTGGTCAACGTTACCTTGTACAGCAGCAACTTCTCTGACGCTGACATTAGGGTTATCGTCAACTGCACGAAGAATTGCCTCGTCCATTGCAGGTGTCCTCGTCGTTCTAGGTCTTCCCCAGTCGCGAGTCATAGGCTGGAATGTTCCGTGCTCCCTAAGATGCCGATCAATTGCTTCGAACGTCTTCCTGTCGGGACACCTTCGTTCTGGAAATCTGTCTCGATACAAACGTACCGCGCCACGGCTATTACCCCGTGCTAATCCATACATCAAATGGGCATCTGCATTTGTAAACATTGCACTGACTGCAAAACCACGTTCGTGATGAACACTAACCTGTTGATGATACGTACTGATGTGCTTGATGCTAGTACTGTAGAGCAATGAGTCGCATGTCAACACAAGCACCGAAGTCAACATTTCCTTCCTTCAATTGGGCCAACTGGCGGTGAATCGAGGAAGTACAGTACATACTGACGAAACTAAAATGAGCTCTAACATGGAAATTAAGCGTTTCCGGACGTATGTCCACATAACATCTTTTCTTTATTTGTGTGTGAGGAATTTTTCCTGAAAGTTTGACCGTACCTTTTTGTAACACCCTGTATATATCGTCTGTGTTCTGGCCGGGGGCAGTTCGCTCCGCACTCTTGTATGTGCAAGTGCTGAATAACCCTTCGTTAAGTGAAGTTAGTGTTCGTCATTCATCTAATTACACGTTCTTCTACGTGACATTATTCTGGTGGAGACGCTGTGTACTGGAACTTGTGATAGCGTACATTATCGACGACACAGTGGCTCCCATCAGTCCACGACAGAGCCGCCGTTTACGTGGCGAGAAACCCGAGTTCGAGCCATATTCAACAGATCGCAATCTATCGGAGACAGAAGAAGAAGAGGACGTTACGATGACAGCAACTGTGTGCCACCACATGAGACATCCTTCCGGGTTCTCTGGTGACAATGGCCAAGATCCAAACAAGTGGCTGAAGGTATATGAGTATATAGCCAAATTTATCAAATGGGATGACACTGTGCGTTTGGCTAACGTATTTTTCTACTTGGAGGTCACTGCCAAACAATGGCATGAGAACAACGAGGAGAAGTTCACAAGCTGGGAGGTATTCCAGGTGGAACTGCGCAAGTATTTCGGCGACACACAACAAAAGAAGTGCAAGGCTGAAGATAAATTAAAGTGCAGGGCTCAGCGTTCAGGAGAAACTACAGCATCCTGCATTTAAGACGTCTTGGAGCTGCGTAGAATAGTGGATTCTAGAATGAAGGAGGAAGATAAGGTTGCACATCTCATGAAGGGTGTTGCTGAGGACATGTATCAAGCCCTACTTCTGAAGGAGGTTTCGACAGCAGACGACTTCATAAAATGGTGCCAGTATATCGAGACAACGCATCAAAAAAGAATTACACGAAAGAAGTTTGAACGGCTTTCAAACGTCGTATCGATGTCTGTGATGTAGGAAGGAACTGATTTCATAAGTATTTTTCGTCAGATAGGGAGAGAAGACGTTCAGAAGGCACTTGGATAGCACGGCGAGCAAAAAACCGAGACGCTTCAAGAGGTCATAAGGAAGGAAGTCGAACAGACAAGGAACCCAATCTCTCGTCCTTCATTTCCTTTAAAACGGTGAAGAAGTCGAGACCCAGGCGAATTTACGTTCCTGCAATGCCTCATGAGGAACCTGTTTGGGCACCAAGGAAGACTGACGTCTGGAGGACCCAGGATAACCAACCTGCGGACGAACGGGACATGTGGTCCGCTTTGTCGAGAAAGGCGGTGGATATTTGATGACGCCCGCGTCAGAAGACAGCAGACCTATCTTAGCCGACGCCAACTCCGGGACGACGAAGGTGAACAAGAAGATGTGGGTGCAGGATGACGTAGGTCACCATCGCAGCAAGCTAGCTGCTGGAGAGGACGCTCCCCGACACGTCGATCAAGGTCTCCATCGCCGTTTAGAAGCTACAGGCGATCACCTAGTAGTCGCGATCTGGAAAACTAAAGGGTGCGACCTTCCATGGAGGTGACGCTGCCGAAGAGAAAAATCCTCCGCCGTCGATCACTACAAAAATGATAGGAAACTACGTCGATATCCTCATGGATGGCCGACCAGCCCAAGCTCTTGTGGACTCTGGAGCATCACATTCAGTCATTTCGGAGAAGTACTGCCGCCAGTTACAGAAAACCGTATTCGTCTCTGCTGAAGGTGGCTAATGGGTAATATGTAAAACATACAAGGAGGTGTGTCATTCGTGTGGGTATAAGTGGCCATACACAGCCCTTAAAATTCATCGTCTTAGAACAGTGTAGTCATGACGTCATTCCCGGATGGGACTTTTTGAAAGCTTCTCAGGCAATTATAGTCTGTGGTCGCTCGAAGATTATGCTAGACGAGATGAGATACTGTGGACAGGAAGATGCGCATCCGTGTGTGTGGAGACTATGTGTACTGGATGAAGTGATCATTCCTGCAGTCAGCGCTAGAAAGGTAACTGTCATGTGTCATGCCATGCATCAACCCATGGATATTGTAGTGGAATGTAAGAGAAGCGTACCACTGAAGAATAATTTGGTCATCCCAGCCCCTGTCGTCTCGTTTAAGAACGGATTCGGTGAATTGTGGATAGTTAACTGTCACCGAGAACCGCAGATTCTTCCAAGACGCATTTGGGTAGCAAACGCTGAGCCATTAATTGCCGAACAGCAGAGCATCATAGAAACCTCCCATGCCGAGTCTGTGGGCGAAATTGGCGCTACCACTACGAGACAAGATCTTCTACCTCGACTATCTCCAGATCTCACTAAGGGACAACAGAAGAAGCTACTTGCCATTCTTCAAGAGTTCTCTGAATGCTTCAATCCACAGGTGAAGAGCAAATTAGACAAATCGACGGTGAGGCAACGGATTAGCACTGGAGACCATCGACGAATAAGCCAGAGAGCACACCGTGTGTCAGCAGCGGAACGTTGAACAATTCGCGACGAGGTAGAGAAAATGATGAAGAATGACATCATTCAGCCTTCGCAGAGCCCATGGTCGTCACCAGTGGTTCTCGTCAGGAAGAAGGATGGCAGCTGGCGCTTTTGTGTTGATTACAGGAGGCTTAATAAGATAACTAAAAAGGACGTTTACCATCTTCCACGAATTGACGGTACACTAGATTGTCTGAAGGGGGCTAAGTTTTTCTCGACCATGGACACGCACTCGGGATACTGGCAAATCGAAGTAGATGAGGCTGATCTTGAGAAAACTGCATTCATCACCCCTGAGGGCCTGTATGAGTTTAAGGTAATGCCATTCGGTTTGTGTAATGCACCAGCAACGCTGATGATGGGTAATCTTCTAAGTAACCAGAAGTGGACGATGTGTCTTTGTTATTTAGATGACATTATAGTGTTCTCAGAGACATTTGATGAACACGTAAAAAGACTGAGGGGCGTTCTTAAGTGTCTCCAACAAGGCGGACTAAAACGTAATCCAAGTAAGTGTCTCTTTGGAGCAAAAGAAATCAAAATACTTGGACACCTTGTGTCAAACGAAGGTGTGCGGCCAGACCCAGAAAAGGTGAGATCTATAACGGAATTTCCTATTCCTAAGAGCATTAGAGATGTGAGAAGCTTCCTCGGATTATGTTCTTATTACTTTTTTTTTTTTATCAAAGACTTTTGTATCAAAGCCAGGCGACTCCAAGAGTTGTTAAAAGCCAATGCTAAATTTATCTGCGGTGGTGCTCAACAAGATTCTTTCGATATGCTGCGAAAAGCTCTGACGACTGACACTGTACTTAGTCTGTATGATGAGAGAGCACCTACAGAAATACAAACAGATGCCAGTGGGTATGGGATCGGTGCTGTTCTGGTGCAGGTTTAGGATGGAAAAGTGAAGGTTATAGCCTATGTTTCTAGGACACTTACAAAAGCCGAGAAAAAGTACTTAACTACAGAAAGAAAATGTCTTGCTGTGATCTGGGCCATGTGCAGATTTCGACAGTATCTCTATGGAAGGCCATTCACAGTTGTTACAGACCATCATTCACTTTGTTGGTTGACAGGTCTTAAGGATCATACAGGACGACTCGCCAGGTGGGCACTACGTCTTCAAGTGTATGACATTACCATAGTGTACAAAAGTGGGAGAAAACACCAAGATGCCGACTGTCTGTCAAGAAACCCTGTGCAAGATCATCAAGACTATGATGAAGATAGTGACTGTCTGACTGCACTCCAGGATCTCTCTGCTGAGCAGAAGAAGGACGCCGAGATATCTGAAATGATACTTGCCTTAAATCGGCCAGAGGATGTGAAAGGACAAGTTAAGGTAGTTAATGGATTACTTTGCAAGAAAAACTTTGATCCGTTTGGAAAGAGGTGGCTACCAGTGATTCCTGAACACATGCGCTTAGATGTTCTACAGAAATTCCATGACACAACTGAGGCTGGACATTTAGGATTTATTAAGACATACGATATGATCCACAAGAGATTTTTTGGCCAAGTTTATTTAGGAGTGTCAGTCACTATGTGTCGCACTGTCGAGAGTGCCAGAGGACAAAGGCAGTTCCTCAGAACCACCTGGCCGCCTCGTAATAATTCCACCAGCCGAAACGCCTTTCCAGCGTGTTGGGATTGACCTCCTCGGACGATTTCCAACATCTGCTAGTGGCAATAGATGGATTATTGTCTGCACTGATTATCTGAAACGCTATGCCATTACAAAATCCGTGAAAACAGCCGAAGCATTCGGGGTAGCAAAATTCATCGTGGAAGACATTGTATTAAAACACGGTACCCCAAGGTCGTTAATTACGGATCGAGGGAAAGTTTTTCAGTCGAATCTTGTGACAGAGATAAACCGCCGGTGCAACATTACTCATCACATGACGACTGCCTATCATCAGCAAATCAACGGGCTTACTAAACACCTTAATAAGACCGTGGCCGACATGCTATCAATGTTCGTCAATGTTGAGCAGAGCAACTGGGATGATGTGCTACCTTTCGTGACGTTTGCCTACAACACCGCCAAACAAGACACCACAGGATTTACGCCATTCTTGCTGGTGCATGGGCGTGAGGCGACTACGACGATGGACGCTTTGTTTCCGTTACAACCTGATGACGTGGACGACGACTACGTCGGCCAGGTGTTAACCAGAGCTGAGGAAGCCCGGCAGTTAGCTCGACTCCCGCACGCTGCAGGCTCAAGAAAACGATCGGCGAAGGTAAGACGCGAGGCACCGCCTGGTGTCTACCAGTCTGGTGACCTCGTCTAGATCTTCACTCCTGTTTCGGAAGTCTGGTCTCGCTGAGAAGCTCCTTAGGCGCTACTTTGGACGTTATAAGGTTTGTAAGACAGTTGTCTGATGTTACTTATGAAGTTGAAGATTTCGACCCCGACACAAGACTACGAAAGGGCAGAGATACGGTCCACGTCCTTCGAATGAAGCCCTATAAGGATCCTGCAACCCAGGGTAAATTCGAAGCTCCAGCGACAGGCAACAAGCGGAAAGGTGACGAAGAGCGTAGCGGCAAAGGAAGTTCTAAGAAGATAACCGCCAGGGCGGACATCAGTCGTCGGGAGTCGGAGTATGCAGGACCGATGACTCGCTCCCGGACTAAGACGCAACACCGAGATGCTGTTCTCTTAAGGAGGGAGCAATGTCACAGAAGAGGCTGAGTAGCACAGTCACCGTGGTGTGGTGGTTATGATACTAGACTGTTGCGTGGAGGGTCGTGAATTCAAAACTCATCTCAACTGTAGAATTTTAATTTCTATATAAGGTTCGAGTATATTCTAAAAGTATCCACAAGTGTCAAGAATCATTGGACTGGAATGTTCTGTAACTGTATATATACCGTATGTGTTCTGGTCGGAGACAGTTCGCTACGCGGTCTCGTATGTGCAAGTGGTAAATAAACCTTCGTTACGTGAAGTTAGTGTTCGTCATTCACCTAATTACACCTTCTTCTACATGACAGTATACTATGGAGAACTGTTGTTAAGTTTTGAATTTATTAATTCGTAGGAATGGCAGACAAATCTCTAATTTTTTAAAGCAGAAGAAGCATTGTACTTCATTGCTACGTCACTTCACGGAAGTGTTTCCTGAGTAGGGTCGATGCAATTCTGCAATACAACGGATGTCCGGAGACGACAGCGAGAAACTACCGTAGACAAGAGGTGGGGCCAAGTCTTACCAGCTGCACGTGCACGCGTGCCATAACCGAAACAGAACATTATTGTCTCAGCAATGCTGTAACGATTCTTATTGCATATGTTCGTCGCTCTTTTCTGTTGGCGTTGTTATTAAAATAGCACTAATCACCTTTCTCCATTTTATGTAATAATGCAACATTTCAAACCATTGCAAATTTTACGACTAAAAATTACTCTTTTTTTTTTTTAAAAAAAAAGCTCAATTTAAAAATGCTGCTGGTATGGTTGATTGATATTTCAGTTTTTTCTTAGTTATTAGTAAAAAATAAAAAAAAACATTTGTTATAACTGTGACCAAACAAATACCGAAACATACCGGTTATTCTGAACGAAAATACTGGTATCGGTTTTAACCGGTCGATTTTTCTCGTCCCTAGCACGTACTTTCCTGGGTGCAAGTGCCTCTGCATTCACCATCATTCCCCACTGAGCACTCTCCACAGTGCATCATTCTTCCTATTAATCATACTTCTCTATTGACTATAATTCTCTCCACCTAATAGTACGAAGAGTGGTGAGATATTTTTTAGATCTGTCTCGTCTACTTTACCTTTTTGTCATTAATTTCATTACATATGTGTCCACATAATATCAAAAATAATTACATACAATATTTCCACTTCTCCCTCATGATCATGTCTCTGATTTTAGTAACACAGTAAATTTCTTCTCTCCCTCTCACCCTCCTTTAATGAGGCAACAATAGTGTAATATACAGAGTGTATCTGAAATGAATGTAGAAACTGAGACGGCTAGTAGAGTGGGTCATTAAAAGCATATTTCACATAGCGACCTACGTCCGCATAGACCCACAACATGCCATCCGAACGGTCATGGGAGCAGGTCTTTAGGGAAACGACTTCAATGTGTTCGTGACATCAAGGTAAAAGAGACGCTGGGTTGAAGTTTTATGACCTCGGCAAAGCCTATATTAGACAACAAGTGTCTAGCGCAGTTGTTAGATCGGTTATTGCCGCTGTTATGGGAGGTTATCAAGATTTAAGTGAGTTTGAACATGGTGTTATAGTCGGCGCATGAGCGATGGCACACAGCGTCTCCGGGGTACCGATGAAGTGGGGATTTTCCCGTGCGACTATTTCACGAATGTACAACGTGACGGAAGTTCACCCCTTCCTCATTGCTGTAGATTTCAATGCTGAGCCATCAACAAGTGTCAGCGTGCGAACCATTCAACGAAACACCATCGATATGGGCTTCCGAATCCGAACTCCCACTCGTGTACCCTTGATGACTGCACGACACACAGCTTTACGCCTCGCCTGGGCTCGTCAACACCGACATTAGACGATTGATGACTGGAAACATGTTGACTGGTCGGAGGAGTCTCGTTTCAAATTGTATCGAGCGGATGGACGTGTACAGGTATGGAGACAATCTCATGAATCCATGGACCCTGCATGTCAGCAGGGGACTGTTCAAACTGACGGCGGTTCTGTAATGGTGTGGGACGTGTGCAGTTGGAGTGATATGGGACCCCTGATACGTTTAGATACGACTCTAACAGGTGACACATACGTCGTGAGCATTCTGTCGGATCACTAGCATCCTTTCATGCCCAATGTGCGTTCCGATGGACGTGGGCAATTCCAGGAGGGCAATGTGACAGCCCACTCGTCCAGAATTGCTACAGAGTGGCTCAAGGAACACTCTTCTGAGTTTAAAAACTTCCTCTGGCCACCAAACTCCCCATACATGAACATTATTGAGCGTATCTGGGATGCCTTGTAGCGTGCTGTTCAGAAGAGATCCGACCCCTCGTAGCCCTACGGATTTATGGACAGCCCTGGAGGATTCATGGTGACAGTTCCCTCCAGCACTACTTCAGACATTAGTCGAGTCCATGTTGCGACACTTCTACGTGCTTCCGGGAGCCCTACACAATATTAGGCAAGTGTACCAGTATTTTTTGCTCTTCAGTGTAGTTGCGGATATTCCGGGCTGGACAACACTACGGATTTTCCGCCTCTTACTGGAACGTGAAAACGTTGCTTTTGGCTGTGCGAATGCCTATTTGATAGGTGTTGCGCAGAGGGCAGCACCAATGCCACAGCGGAGTCTGGTTCCACGAAACAGGGACACGTTCGGCGGCTTCCAAATCGTCAAGTGCCAGACCCACGCGCATTTACTGCCATTCAAAGGTCCGTACGCGAGAGAGGTTCACTCGAGGTACGTTTTCCACGGGCACGTTCTCGCAATGGCACATGTGCATTTAAGGTGTACTTCGAAACCGGGTGTATTTATTTTGTGTTACAGGTGCGAATGCCTGACGGACACGATCGTCAACGCACAGTGCGTACACCAGGGTGTGAAGAGGAGCGTTAGTACTGCTGGAAAACGCACCTTCGACAAGGTCGCCGTGTGTTGTACGGGAAATGGGTGTAAGCCATTCCACAATTTGGCGTGTGTAGCACGAAGATGATTTGCACCCTATGAGCCCTCAGAAGGTTCACGGCCTCAACCCAGGCGATTTTTCACGTCGAACTGAATTCTGTCAGTGCTTTTTGGAAAGGTGTATGGAATCCTTTACACGAGGGGGTATGTTCAACAGTCACAATCGACACGCGTGGGCACGGGAAAATCCACACGACGCGTTTGTTCGTGGTCACCGAGATCGCTTCACTGTGAAGATTTGGATCGGTTTGGTAAATGGTCGGTCCATACACGTTCCTCCGGTGTCTGAACGATAACAGATACTTAATCTTTTTACGAGAATCTCTGCCAGAGTTGTTGGAACATATTCCAACGACGTGCGACACGGAACCGACACGAATGCACTTGGATGAGACGTTTGATAAGGACCGGTTAGGGCGCTGTGGTGCGGCCTGCACGTTCTCCCGACTTGACGCCTATTGATTTTTTTTCTGGAGCCACCTGAAATCTGTTGCCTACGAAACACCCATTGACACTGATGAAAAGCTGACAGTACGTTTTATGGCAACTTCAACTTTGCCAGGAATGTTTGAAAGAGTGCGACAGTCACTCCAGCGTCGTCGTACGGCGTGCATTCGAGCAGGAGGGCGTAATGTCGAGCACTTTTTGTAACTGTTTTCAAATAAGGATTGTAAAACTTCACCCCGACTTCTCATCTACCTCGATGCCGTAAGTACATTGAAAACGTTGCACTGCAGATCTGCTACCGTGACGGCTCGGATGGCATGTGGCGTGCCTGCCCTGGTGAGGCGCGTGACGCTCTTCAACGACGCCTACTGACGTACGCGGACAGGGCTCGCTGTGTGGAATATGCTTGTATGACTCATTCTACCACATCTCTCATTCATTTCAGATAGACCCTGTAGAGTCCACGGGGAATGAAAGGCTTCAATGCTTACTTTAATGAGGAAACCCGTTACAAAATACAGGGTGTCCCGGGAGGAACTGTCAATATTCACGGATATGACGGGAACGAGCATTTGAAATAAAAAAGCTTCATATGGACATATGCCCTATTCTAAATGGCTTCCGAGACAGAATGCATTTAATATTCATTATTATTTATTTTCTGTGTTATTGAACATAGTGTCTGGTTTATACATGTACAACAATTATCAAATATTACAAAGGGCGTGTTACAAAGTATAAATTGAAAAATGCTTATTTGTAACTGTGCTGGCGTAAGCCGGTGCCGGCACACCGTACAGGCGTACAGCATAGAGGTTACATGAAGATCGAGGCCTCGCTGGAAACGCACCGCCACTGCCCCCTCGGCCACCAGTATTTAGATAGCCGCCGCAGAGCGGACGGCCACTTAGTTCAGTTACTTCGAATTTGTCACATCTAGTGAATTCCGGCATGTCATCGAGAGGGAGTCACAGTCTTAGCCTCTAGCGCAGAGACAGGCAGCACATAACAACCTTGTAGTGAACACAGCGGTCTTCTACTTCGACAGCAGTGAGGCTAACGTGGAATATACAGAGAGCTTGTACCACACAACAACTAGCTAAATTTAAGTAGATTTCTAGTCTTATAAATAAAGAACCCAGTTAATAATTGCGTGGAGTTTTGTATTATAGAAAGAGGCTACAGGCCACCAAACAACATCCTCTCCTTGTTCTGAGGGTACAGCTCTACAGAGAAAACGAGATGACAGAACTAACACATTCACCTCTGAGCATTATCGTACATGTCACAATACGGCTGTTGCATGGTTCACAATAAATGTACGAATATCCGCCATTCAACTTCAGTGCATTTGTGCTCTCTCGGCAGAACATATTGTGTTGCTTCTCTGAGCGCCTCTGCTCGTTCCCTAATGAGGGCAGCAGCGTCCACGGTGCGACCGAGCAGCTCCTCTCTTGTCTTCACCTTTCGTTTGTACGCCTCGACTTCATCCGACCCAATTATCAGAAGTCTAATGGCGCAAGGTCTGGCGATCTCGGTGGCCAATTAATTGTACTACCACGATCAATCCAGCGATTAGGGTAAGTGTAGCTGATATATTCCCTCACACGTGTGGTAAAATATGTAGTACTGGAAATACCTTGCAGTCCGCATGCCCATAGGAACGTTCTCGACGTCTTCGACAAACGAATTTTCCAAAAAATGCCAGTAATTCAGTCCCGCCATTCGCTATTCTAAAATGAATAGACCTATCAACATGTTACCGATCATGCAGCACCAATCACTGATCGAAAAACCAATTTGGAAATTGGTTTCCGCCGTAGCGCGTGGATTTTCCTACGATCATCGACGATTATTATGTCTACATCTACATGGTTACTCTGTAATTCACACTTAAGTGCCTGGAAGAGGGTTCATCGAACCATTTTCGTACTACTTCTCTACCATTCCACTCTCGAATGGCGCGTGGGAAAAAGGAACACCTAAATCTTTCCGTACGAGCTCTGATTTCTCTTATTTTATTATGATGATCATTCCTCCCTACGTAGGTGGGCGTCAACAAAATATTTTCGCATTCGGAAGAGAAAGTTGGTGATTGAAATTTCGTAAATAGATCTTTGTTTCGGTGACTGCCACCCCAACTCGCGTATCATATCAGTGACACTCTCACCCCTATTGCGCTATAACACGAAACGAGCTGCCCTTCTTTGCACTTTTTCGATGTCATCCGTCAGTCCTACCTGGTAAGGATCCCACACTGCGCAGCAATATTCCAGCAGAGGAGGGCAAGTGTAATGTAGGCTGTCTCTTTAGTGGGTTTGTCGTATCTTCTAAGTGTTCTGCCAGCAAAGCGCAGTCTTTGTTTCGCCTTCCCCACAATATTATCTATGTGGTCTTACCAATTTAAGTTGCTCGTAATTGTAATTCCTATTTATTTAACCAAATAGACAGCCCTTAGATTTGTGCGATTTATCATATACCCAAAATGTATCAGATTTCTTTTAGTACCCATGTGGATGACCTCGCACTTTTCTTTGTTTAGTGCCAGTTGCTATTTTTCGCACCATACAGAAATTCTCTCTAGATCATTTAGTAATTGGAATTGATCGTCTGATGTTTTTACTGGACGGTATATTACAGTGTCATCTGCAAACATTCTAAGAGGGCTCCTTAGATTATCACCTAGATCATTTATGTAAATCAGA
Organism: Schistocerca americana; assembly: GCF_021461395.2. Lineage (NCBI taxonomy): Eukaryota > Metazoa > Arthropoda > Insecta > Orthoptera > Acrididae > Schistocerca > Schistocerca americana. The sequence continues at coordinate 88,364,124 of NC_060130.1, forward strand.
AACAGCAGAGGGCCTATGACACTACCTTGCGGAACGCCAGACATCACTTCTGTTCTACTCGATGATTTGCTGTCTATCACTACGAACTGTGACCTCTCTGACAGGAAATCACGAATCCAGTCACACAACTGAGACGATACTCCATATGCACGCAATTTGATTAATAGTCGCCTGTGAGGAACGGTATCAAAAGCCTTCTGTACATCTAGGAATATGGAATCGATCTGAGATCCCTTGTCGACAGCACTCATTACATCATGGAAGTAAAGAGCTGTGTTGCACAAGAACGATATTTTCTGAATCCGTGTTGGTTATGTATCAATAAGTCATTTTCTTCAGTGTGGCTCTGAGTACTATGGGACTTAACAGCTGAGGTCATCAGTCCCCTAGAGCTTAGAACTACTTAAACTTAACTAACCTAAGGACATCACACACATCCATGCCCGAGGCAGGATTCGAACCTGCGACCGTAGTAGTCGCGCGGTTCCGGACTGAAGCGCCTAGAACCGCTCGGCCACCGCGGCCGGCGTTCTTCAGTGTGATTCATAATGTTCGAGTACAGTATATACTCCAAAATCCTACTGCAAATTGAGGGCAGTGATATGGGTCTGTAATTCAATGGGTTACTCCTATTTCCTTTCTTGAATATTGGTGTGACCTGTGCTACTTTCCAGTCTTTAGGAACAGACCTTTCGTCAAGTGAGCGGTTGTATATGATTGCTAAGAAAGGCGCTATCTATTTTTATGTCACTCATGCTAACAGATGTTCTGGTTTCGAATTCTGGATTATTTACTTCGTCTTCTTTCGTGAAGGAATAACGGAAAACTGTATTTAGTAACTCCACTTTAGTGGCACCATCATCGGTAACATTTCCATCGCTATCTCGCAGTGACGGTATTGGCTGCTGTTGGTTCCATTCCGTGTAAACGTGACTTTATCAGCACACGCTGATTGTCAATTTACCAGCGACAAAATTAAAGTCGTGTGCCATTGTCCCCAGTGTAAAGATTGTAGACACGCCGTATGTGAAGTGGGTACATGCTTTAAACATGCAATGTTTGACGTACACATGTCCGTGGGACACAGATACATACAGTCCGCAGCTCGTGGTCTCGCGGTCGCGTTCTCGCGTTTCGAGCACGGGGTCCCGGGTTCGATTCCCGGCGGGGTCAGGGATTTTCACCTTCCTCGAGATGACTAGGTGTTTGTGTTGTCCTCATCATTTCGTCATCATTCATGAATGTGGCGAGTTTGGACTGAGTAAAGGTTGGGAATTCGTACGGGCGCTGATAAACGCGCAGTTGAGCGCCCCACAAACCAAACAACAACAACTGATACATACAGAAACTTTCCGTGTGCTGGTACTCGGACTACGCTGTACCATTTAAACAACTTGTTGCTGTCCCTGCACGGGTTGTGGAACTACGTGTTCAGAAGAAAAATTGGATTTTGGGAGAATGCCCGTTTGCCGGCCGCGGTGGTCTCGCGGTTCTAGGCGCGCAGTCCGGAACCGCGCGACTGCTGCGGTCGCAGGTTCGAATCCTGCCTCGGGCATGGATGTGTGTGATGTCCTTAGGTTAGTTAAGTTTAAGTAGTTCTAAGTTCTAGGGGACTGATGACCATAGATGTTGAGTCCCATAGTGCTAAGAGCCATTTGAACCATTTTTGAGAATGCCCGTTTCACGCAATGTGCTGAAAACTCTGGTAAACAATCTACGATCAGGAATTCGACTTGCCGGAAGGTGCCGACAGCAGCAGGAGCACGACCGCTACAGAAGCCTTAAACATACATCACATCTGCATATTCCTCATTACCGCAGATGTATGGCAGCTTAGACAGTGCGTGTACAAACACAATTAAGCGATGCTTCTCTCTGATACATTCCCAGTCCCTCGCAATACTTCACTCACGACGCACCACGGACAACAGCACGTTTAATGGGCTAGTGTAATGGCACAAAGACATCCCAAGCAAAGAAGTTGAAAGCAAAGAGGTAAGTTGGGCTCGAATAAATCGTCAAAGAGGTTGTCTGTGTTAAGCACGTACGTGCGCGCCTCTAGCCCAAAAACAAATGTACATTAAATATGGTCTACCCTCGAAACCATTCGAAGTTTTTTGCTTCAGATGAACGTTCCTGTCATATCCCTGAATACTGGCCATTCCTCTTGGGACACCTTGTATATAACAGAAGGAATATAGTTTTCCACTGCGTAACAGCAGTAGATGATAACTTTTTGAACTGTGCTGGTGGTAGGCTGGTTCAAATGGTTCAAATGGCTCTGAGCACTATGGGACTTAACATATGTGGTCACCAATCCCCTAGAACTTAGAACTACTTAAACCTAACTAACCTAAGGACATCACACACATCCGTGCCCGAGGCAGGATTCGAACCTGCGACCGTAGCAGTCCCGCGGTTCCGGACTGCAGCGTCTAGAACCGCATGACCACCGCGGCCGGCACTGGTGGTAGGCATTCTGATCATGTAGTTATGTATTCTTCGATATATGATGAACAGCTTTATATGTTGTTGTCATTGTTTATTGTGTTAACTCTCAGCGTACTTTAGGCAGTAAGTTAGATCTTTAGTAGTGGTTAGATGAATTTAATGTTGTCAGTAAGCGAGCTGTATTTTAATAAGTCGTACAGACAACTTACTTGTTAAAATATTTAAACTGAAGTCCATTGTGCTTGCAAAGTATGGTACAGCAACCCAACTCTCATTGTTCAAAATTGCTTCTTAACCTAAAAGTTTTGGTCAGTTGTGCATTTTAATAAGTAATGCAGACAGTTAAGATGTCGAAATATTTAATTTGAAGGTTGATATTTTTCGCAAAGTGTTATAAATCTTACATACGAGGTGCATTCAAGTTCTAAGGCCTCCGATTTTTTTTCTAATTAACTACTCACCCGAAATCGATGAAACTGGCGTTACTTCTCGACGTAATCGCCCTGCAGACGTACACATTTTTCACAACGCTGACGCCATGATTCCATGGCAGCGGCGAAGGCTTCTTTAGAAGTCTGTTTTGACCATTGGAAAATCGCTGAGGCAATAGCAGCACGGCTGGTGAATGTGCGGCCATGGAGAGTGTCTTTCATTGTTGGAAAAAGCCAAAAGTCACTAGGAGCCAGGTCAGGTGAATAGGGAGCATGAGGAATCACTTCGAAGTTGTTATCATGAAGAAACTGTTGCGTAATGTTAGCTCGATGTGCGGGTGTGTTGTCTTGGTGAAACAGCACACGCGCAGCCCTTCCCGGACGTTTTTGTTGCAGTGCAGGAAGGAATTTGTTCTTCAAAGCATTTTCGTAGGATGCACCTGTTACCGTAGTACCCTTTGGAACGCAATGGGTAAGGATTACGCCCTCGCTGTCCCAGAACATGGACACCATTTTTTCAGTACTGGCGGTTACCCGAAATTTTTTTGGTGGCGGTGAATCTGTGTGCTTCCATTGAGCTGACTGGCGCTTTGTTTCTGGATTGAAAAATGGCATCCACGTCTCATCTATTGTCACAACCGACGAAAAGAAAGTCCCATTCATGCCGTCGCTGCGCGTCAACATTGCTTGGCAAATTGCCACACAGGCATCCATGTGGTCGTCTGTCAGCATTCGTGGCACCCACCTGGATGACACTTTTCGTATTTTCAGGTCGTCATGCAGGATTGTGTGCACAGAACCCACAGAAATGCCAACTCTGGAGGCGATCTGTTCAACAGTCATTCGGCGATCCCCCAAAACAATTCTCTCCACTTTCTCGATCATGTTGTCAGACCGGCTTGTGCGAGCCCGAGGTTGTTTCGGTTTGTTGTCACACAATGTTCTGCCTTCATTAAAGTGTCGCACCCACGAACGCACTTTCGATACATCCATAACTCCATCACCACATGTCTCCTTCAACTGTCGATGAATTTCAATTGGTTTCACACCACGCAAATTCAGAAAACGAATGATTGCATGCTGTTCAAGTAAGGAAAACTTCGCCATTTTAAGTATTTAAAACAGTTCTCATTGTCGCCGCTGGCGGTAAAATTCCATCTGCCGTACGGTGCTGCCATCTGTGGGACGTATTGACAATGAACGCGGCCTCATTTTAAAACAATGCGCATGTTTCTATCTCTTTCCAGTCTGGAGAAAAAAAATCGGAGGCCTTAGAACTTGAATGCACCTCGTACTTTGAGAAATAATACAAATTTATTTTGCTCGAATTTTCGTAGAGATCTGTGGTCTGGAATATGATTCACTCAGCCTCACAATAACATCAATCGACGTCATTTTGCAGATAGTATAAACACAGTGGCTTGGGGCCACTACTATGAGGAAGTATCGAACGTATATCGTCTTTTGCAGATAAAGCAAGTTTTTGGAGTCTAATAATGAAAACAAGAGGTTGCTTGAATTGACTCATGTACTATACAGTCTTTCACACTTCTGAATCCAGAATGACCATATTCATCGCTGGTTAAGCTATTAACAGAAGACTGTTATATGCCTTTTGCTTTGTGCATTATACGAGTGGTCCTATACTAAGATATTAACTTCATCTTCCGGTGTCATACAATAGAAACTACATGACGATTCGATGGAATAGAATGTTTCCCAATTGAAACATGAACTGCCGACTTTTTCCTACAAATAAAAGTACTTAGTCAGTGAGCCAATACTTTTAAAATCTCCAAACATGTTATGTATCACTGACTCTACAAACTGCATGTGCGATTTTCTCAAGACATGTTGAAGCTTGCGAAATCCATGATCGGCAAGTTGAGACTTGCTAATGCCTAACTGGCATGCTTATCATTCTGTGCCAAGACGAGAGTCAAATCCAGTATTCTCCATCCCCTGTGTGCGATCGATGTTGTGAAGCAGTTACATATTTTATACTACATTTTAACAACAACATTCACTTCATTTAAACAGGCATTATAAACTTCGGTGTGAAGTTGAAGTGGATGCTTCTTGTATCACATCTTCTCATGATACTCATTGTAAGCTCTTGATGTCATGGATTGAGAAATATGTTATGAATTATCGAATTACTACATATGGTGAAATATAATAACCGTTACTAGTCGCTACAAATAGTAGCAAAGTATGGTCCCGGCGGAGGTTCGAGTTCTCCCTCGGGCATGGGTGTGTGTGTTTGTCCTTAGGATAATTTAGGTTAAGTAGTGTGTAAGCGTAGGGACTGATGACCTTAGCAGTTAAGTCCCATAACATTTCACACACACACACACACACACACACACACACACACACACACACACACAAGTTGTAAAGTATTATAGTATTTAGAATAAGTTTCATCATGACACTCATAAACTGCAGTGAAACTTTCGACAGTATATGTACATTCTCTTTTTGCAACATCTACATCGATACCCCACAACCCAGCTTACTGCGCGTGGCGAAGAGTACCGGGTGCCACTACCAGTCATTTCCTTTCCTGTTCCATTCACAAATAGAAGGATGGAAAAACGACTGTGTATGTGCCTCCGTATGAGCCCTAATTTCTCGTATTTTATCTAAAGTATGTTGAAGGCAAGAGAATCCTTCTGCAGTCAGCTTCAAATGCCGGTTCTCTAAATTTTCTCAGTAGTGTTCCTCGAAAAGAACGTCGCCTTCCCTCCAGGGATTCCCATTCGAGTTCCCGAAGCATCTCCATAACACTTGCGTGTTATTCGAACCTACCAGTAACAAATCTCGCAGGACGCCTCTGAATTGCTTCGATGTCTTCCTTTAATCTGAACTAGTACGGATGCCCCTAGTAGCTTATATCGTTTTCTAGAAAAAGTGCGAGAACCTGTGTTTTTAAGTATTTGAGGAGATCTAGTACCTCTTTGTAACACTGTCGGTTCTCGTGTGCAATGTATTTTAGTCATCTTTATTGTTGTCAATTCTAGCTCTTGTAAGTGCTAAAGATGAAAATTTGCTGCGAAAATTCTGAATTAATAGCGAAAAAACTGCCCCATGAGGAAAGTTAGAGTGTTTAAGTCGTATATGAAGAAGTAACGAAATGATACAGACGGAGCAGTAGGAATATCTCTCAAGCGAGCTTAGGGCAGTGCACACGTTGCCAGCAGTGAACTACGAGTGTTACGTGTTGTCTATTGTACTAATGGCTGAACTATGAAATTACATTGGTAAGAGACATGATGACAATCGGAGTACGTCGAAGTTACTTTCCATACGTAACTGCCACAAATATCTAAATATTGTTATCAAAGTAAAAAGATGCTTTATGTGTTTGTGAATATTGGTTGGTTTGTGGGATTGAAGGGACCAGACTGCTAGGGCCATCGGTCCCTTTTGTGAATATTGAGACAAGGGAATCTCATATCGTGACGCCTCACGAAACTGCACTATACATCTACATTAACGGATCGGAAGACGTCTTGAGAAACTCTCTGCCAAGCAAATAAATCGAGAAATAATCATCTAGATTCTAGGGGCTGAAGCTCTTTTCTTCCGTGTTTGCTTTGACAATACGTATGTTTTGGATAGGGTCCGCCTTTAGTAAAACACAGCTTTGTTTTTTAACCGAAACATGCTTCATTGCAGTTGCAGCATCTTCAGTGGGCTTTTATTTTTCATCTGTTAAAGATGAAGAGTGTTCTTTGCTGTTTGTATGCATACAGCTATTAGTTTTTAAATCGTAATTACAGGTATTTGAAAAAACACATAAATTATGAATTCATACCTTTTTTACGACGTGGTGTGGTTTTTCTGATGTGTTGTCTTTCTACAGTGACCGGTTTGTTCCTCAGTTTGTCATCTGCAACCACTTATACCTTAAAGTAGATAAATTGTTTAAGTCAAAATTACGATTTGAAAACTTGTTATTTCTATGCCACAAATTATTTAATTCTATGTGTGTGTGTGTGTGTGTGTGTGTGTGTGTGTGTGTGTGTGTATTTACATAATGTTTCACTTACATTTTCTTTTTAATCATCAACACCAGATATTGAGTTGCCACTGTCACTGTCACTGTTTACCAGCTGTAAAAACAAACATGGCGGCAGTGGAACAATTGAATGTGTAAAAACGAGAGGGCTTAAAAAAATTCTAAAACCTACTGTCACACTCACTCTTTCTCTTCATCGCTCTCTCTCTCTCCCTTTTCACACACACACACACATAGAATTTAAGGTATACGTGGTTGCAGATGACAAACTGTGGAACAAAACGGTCACTGTAGAAACACAACACATCAGAAAAACCATACTATATGGTAAAAAGGTTTGAATTCGTAATTTATGTGTTTTTCCAAATATCTGTAATTACGATATAAAAACTAATAGCTCCATGTATACAAACAGAAAAGAACACTCTTTATCTTTAACAGATAAAAAATAAAAGCCTGCTGAAGATGCTGCAACTGCAGTGAAACATGTTTGGGTTAAAAAACAAAATTGTGTTTTGCTAAAGGCGGACCTTATCCAAAAACATACGAAATCGAGAAATACACTCCTGGAAATTGAAATAAGAACACCGTGAATTCATTGTCCCAGGAAGGGGAAACTTTATTGACGCATTCCTGGGGTCAGATACATCACATGATCACACTGACAGAACCACAGGCACATAGACACAGGCAACAGAGCATGCACAATGTCGGCACTAGTACAGTGTATATCCACCTTTCGCAGCAATGCAGGCTGCTTTTCTCCCATGGAGACGATCGTAGAGATGCTGGATGTAGTCCTGTGGAACGGCTTGCCATGCCATTTCCACCTGGCGCCTCAGTTGGACCAGCGTTCGTGCTGGACGTGCAGACCGCGTGAGACGACGCTTCATCCAGTCCCAAACATGCTCAATGGGGGACAGATCCGGAGATCTTGCTGGCCAGGGTAGTTGACTTACACCTTCTAGAGCACGTTGGGTGGCACGGGATACATGCGGACGTGCATTGTCCTGTTGGAACAGCAAGTTCCCTTGCCGGTCTAGGAATGGTAGAACGATGGGTTCGATGACGGTTTGGATGTACCGTGCACTATTCAGTGTCCCCTCGACGATCACCAGTGGTGTACGGCCAGTGTAGGAGATCGCTCCCCACACCAAGATGCCGGGTGTTGGCCCTGTGTGCCTCGGTCGTATGCAGTCCTGATTGTGGCGCTCACCTGCACGGCGCCAAACACGCATACGACCATCATTGGCACCAAGGCAGAAGCGACTCTCATCGCTGAAGACGACACGTCTCCATTCGTCCCTCCATTCGCGCCTGTCGCGACACCACTGGAGGCGGGCTGCACGATGTTGGGGCGTGAGCGGAAGACGGCCTAACGGTGTGCGGGACCGTAGCCCAGCTTCATGGAGACGGTTGCGAATGGTCCTCGCCGATACCCCAGGAGCAACAGTGTCCCTAATTTGCTGGGAAGTGGCGGTGCGGTCCCCTACGGCACTGCGTAGGATCCTACGGTCTTGGCGTGCATCCGTGCGTCGCTGCGGTCCGGTCCCAGGTCGACGGGCACGTGCACCTTCCGCCGACCACTGGCGACAACATCGATGTACTGTGGAGACCTCACGCCCCACGTGTTGAGCAATTCGGCGGTACGTCCACCCGGCCTCCCGCATGCCCACTATACGCCCTCGCTCAAAGTCCGTCAACTGCACATACGGTTCACGTCCACGCTGTCGCGGCATGCTACCAGTGTTAAAGACTGCGATGGAGCTCCGTATGCCACGGCAAACTGGCTGACACTGACGGCGGCGGTGCACAAATGCTGCGCAGCTAGCGCCATTCGACGGCCAACACCGCGGTTCCTGGTGTGTCCGCTGTGCCGTGCGTGTGATCATTGCTTGTACAGCCCTCTCGCAGTGTCCGGAGCAAGTATGGTGGGTCTGACACACCGGTGTCAATGTGTTCTTTTTTCAATTTCCAGGAGTGTATATTGCGAGTTACTGAATAACTACCTACTTGTAGTGTGTCATCATGACACTCATATACTGCATTCTATAATCTAGTACATTCTCTTTACGCACTAAGCTGGCAGATTCTGTCACTGATAATCTGTATCTGTTCCACCATTTAAAAATTTGGCTCTGATAAATATCGGCTACGTTCGCTGCTTTCCATCGTCAACGAGCAACTTTTGTTACTTCAAATTAGTGTAGCTGTGAACACTATAAATCTGATGGAGCAGTAATCATGTGCTGACATTTATTCACATATGCAACAAATAATATTACATACATTAACAGCTTCTTACTTCAAAATTGCCGTCCATAACTACGGAAGTCTTGCCGGTGCAGGATGTCGTGCAGGAATTGACCTGACTATGTCCTATATATGTTCAACAGGATTCATGTCGGGCGATCTGGGTGGCCTAACCATTCTCTCGAACTGTCCAGGATATTCATCAAACGTATAGCGAACAGCTGTGGCTCGGTGGCATGACATCGTTGCTTAGGAACATGAAGTCCACGAATGGCTGGAAATGGTCTCCAGGTAGACGAAGATCAACATTTTCAGGCAATAATCGGTTGCACTGGAGCAGAGGATCCAGTATATTCCATGTAAACGCAGCTCACACCGTTATGGTGGCACCACCAGCTTCCACAGTGCCTTGTTGACAACTTGGCTCCACAGCTTCGTGGGGTCTGCGCCACGCTAGAACCCTACCACCAGCTCTTACCAACTGAAATCTGGACACATTTGACCAGGCCACAGTTTCTCAGTCGTCTAGGGCCCAACCGATATGGATACTAGGTCCAGGAGAGGCGCTGCTGGCGATGTTGTGCTGTTAGTAAAGGCACCCTCATTGTTCGTCTGCTGCCATACCTCATTAACGCCAAATTTCACCGCACTGTCCTAAGGGATACGTTCACACTGATTTCTGCGGTTATTTCACGCAGTGTGCTTATCTGTTAGCTCTGGCAACTCGCCGCTGTCCTCGGTCTTCAAGAGAAGGCCGCCGGCCACTGTGCTGTACGTTTGGTATTTTCGGTACACTCTTGACGCTATAGATCTCGTAATACTGAATTCCCTAACGATTTCCGAAATGGAATATCCCCTAAGTCTAGCTCCAACTATCATTCCGCATTCAAAGTCTGTTAATTCCGGCGTGTGGCCTTAATGACATCGGAAACCTGTTCGCATGAATCACCTGAGCACAAATGACGGTTCCGCCAATGCACTGTCCTTTTTATAGCTTGTGCAAATCGCTATTCCACGACTTTTCTCACCTCAGTGTTAAAGCCCATCCGCAGTGTGCGGTGTCTGCTGAGGCGTGACATTTTAAAAATACGGCTATCTGGAGAGTAACCTTCAAGGTAGCTTTCTACATATCAATAACTCATACTACCTACATTGCACAAATAACCACTTAATTTTCGCTCTATAGAAGCCCAACATCACCCTCTGAATGCATGATGGATACTGTTACAGAGAACGGAAATGACAAATAAATTATTTATCAAAACAGGTTAAAACCAGTTTACGGGATGAGAGACAATGATGATTTATTCACAAGGTGATACAGGAACTATACATCTTACTAGACTTCATCGCTGAAATAAAATTCATCACATTCACAGACTAGAAAGTCATTTCGCAATGTTGCTACTGCAAAATATATTGTCAAGAAAAGTCGTGACTACAATAAACTATAGTACAACCCACAAGAAGTTTTTTTCTTATACTGTAAGATAAAAATATTCGAACGTCCTTGCGTAAATCAGTAAGTGATCGATCTGTTGAATGTGCTAAGAACACTGCATTAACTTCATGTTTCTATAAATCTCTTGATGTTTTTGTAATACAGGTCACTCCTTTTCTTTTTTTGGACGCTGCATTTGAGTATCGGTTTGGCGTAATACGACTGACTGACTCACACACACACACACACACACACACACACACACACACACACACGTCGATTAAGCAGCAGCAAGACTGAAGTCACTGACAAAACGTTTTGCAAGCTCCAACTTGTCTGGAACTTCTCGAGTCAGTGAAATATAAAATTTATGCACTGACAATTCAGAACTCGCAAACTATGCATTTTGCAAGTCCCATCTTGCACTGACTTACAGAGCTTGTGAAATATGAAACTGCATCAATGCGCATGCCCAGACACTTTCCCTGTTGATTCAGTGTGAAGCTTCAGAACTACACGCCAGTATTCGGAACTGTTCAAGCCGGAAGGAGGGTTATAAAATTAGGAAGCAGACACCTGTGGTAAATTATATGTTGATTCATCACAGTCGTCATTTCAGTGCGTTCTTCTTCCTAGACACGCGAGAAACTCTCCAATAAGTGTAAATCTAACACATATATCACTATTAACAGTTTTATATATTTTTTCCATCTGTTGATTACTTGCTGTAACTAAGACTTTTTTATTCACTGTTGCAGAATCTGCACTTGATGGCGGTTATAGACAATTAGATTGGAGCATTGATCGAGGAACTGCATCGGTTGTCATCAAAATTCTACAAGTGCAGGAATTCTTTACAAAGAAATGTAAGTCTGGCATCTTCCACCTACTGATTCTTCCTGAAATATTTCTGCTTATGCAGACCATTCGCAAAGTCTCTTCTAATCTCCTCTTTTTCCTGTTACGCATGTTTCTTGCCATATCTATGAATGCAATTAAGTTAGTTTTCCTAAGGCACGCTTTTCTTCTCATTCAGTGTGGTAGAATCTGCAAACAGTTGTCTGTATTAAAATTACAGTTGATCAACTGTTGACCAGCGGAGGGAGAATCTGCAGCAGCTGAAGGACTGTTGTGGCTAGAACGTGATCGACGAAAAAGAAGAAGATCGCTAACGGAGAAGTCGCTCAGTAGGCTGAACATCATCATAGTCGACTTTGAAACTTTAGCAGTAATTGGTGAACCAGCACCAAAATACATTACATGATATGATCTTCAGTGGGTTGTTGTTGGGTCTGCATTTATAAGCTGAACATATACGGATGTGATAAAACAGACTTGGGTTTAAGGAGTCTAGACATTTCTAAGATTCATATTCATATTTTGGAGAACATAGATCGTCAAATTAGCCAGTCTCTTACGATATATTGTTCGTTAGACGGGAGCTTTCTCTTGCCCAAGTTAGGCCGGGAGAAACAGATGTACCGCAACACAAAAGATACGAGTTTAATATCATCTGAAATTATTGATGATTGGTACTCGGCTAATATTGATAAACTTTTAAAGAAACATGAGATTTTTCAAACGAAAGATTCTAGTTGGGTGTTGAAGGAAACAGTTCAACTGTGTGTTAATTATAATGAAAATAAAGGATTTTATGCATGACTGTACGTGAAACATCCCAGAGTGGTAGCAAATAAACATACGGTAATAAACGTTAAGTCAAAGGACAATACCTGCTTCAAGTGGTCAATTTTAGCAGGATTGTATCTTGTAAGGGGGAAGTTGGGATGCAGACCGAGGGTCTAAATACTGGCCTCACGTAAACATATAATAATTTGCCAATATACCATTTCCTGCAGAGCTGAATTATGTTCACATATTCGAAAAACAAAACAAAGCTGTCTTTGTTAACATCTATGACATCCAACATTCAGGTTATAATCTATGGTCGTAGGTAATAAGAGAAATGAGAAAGAATTTAGAGTTTTAGCACTGAAAACACTGTCGAGAGGGACATGTGAATCTATTAATGTTGCAGGTCAGTAATACAGATGCAAAACATTTCTGTTACATAAAAAACTTGTCGAGGTTAGCATGAAGTAGCATTACTACTCATCATGAGTACTTCATGATTTGTGAACAATGCCTGCGCTACTTTCGTTCTCAGGAAATAATAGATGGACATTTATTTATCTGCGCACAGTTTAAACCAGTCAGTCACCAGTGTCATGTCGAGTGAAAAAAAAGTTTATAAAATTTACGAAGTTCTGCAACAAATGAAACTGCCATTTGTGATTCATTCTAATTCACAATACGTATTACAACTAGTTGCAAGCTGCAGTCGTACTAGTGACTACGGTTTGCATTCCGATCACGTACATTTGCATAAACTATTCAGTATTGCTTACAACATAAACTGCCGCTTTTTTTTTTTTTTTTTTTTTTTTTTTTTTTTTTTTTTTTTTTTGATCATCAGTCTACTGACTGGTTTGATGCGGCCCGCCACGAATTCCTTTCCTGTGCTAACATCTTCATCTCAGAGTAGCACTTGTAACCTACGTCCTCAATTATTTGCTTGACGTATTCCAATCTCTGTCTTCCTCTACAGTTTTTGCCCTCTACAGCTCCCTCTAGTACCATGGAAGTCATTCCCTCATGTCTTAGCAGATGTCCTATTATCCTGTCCCTTCTCCTTATCAGTGTTTGCCACATATTCCTTTCCTCTCCGATTCTGCGTAGAACCTCCTCATTCCTTACCTTATCAGTCCACCTAATTTTCAACATTCGTCTATAGCACCACATCTCAAATGCTTCGATTCTCTTCTGTTCCGGTTTTCCCACAGTCCATGTTTCACTACCATACAATGCTGTACTCCAGACGTACATCCTCAGAAATTTCTTCCTCAAATTAAGGCCGGTATTTAATATTAGTAGACTTCTCTTGGCCAGAAATGCCTTTTTTGCCATAGCGAGTCTGCTTTTGAAGTCCTCCTTGCTCCGTCCGTCATTGGTTAATTTACTGCCTAGGTAGCAGAATTCTTTAACTTCACTGACTTCGTGACCATCAATCCTGCTGTTAAGTTTCTCGTTGTTCTCATTTCTACTACTTCTCATTACCTTCGTCTTTCTCCGATTTACTCTCAAACCATACTGTGTACTCATTAGACTGTTCATTCCGTTCAGCAGATCATTTAATTCTTCTTCACTTCACTCAGGATAGCAATGTCATCAGCGAATCGTATCATTGATATCCTTTCTTTTATTTCCATTATTGCTTCCTCGATGTACAGATTGAAGAGTAGGGGGCGAAAGGCTACCGCCTTGTCTTACACCCTTCTTATTACGAGCACTTCGTTCTTGATCGTCCACTCTTATTATTCCCTCTTGGTTGTTGTACGTATTGTATATGACCCGTCGGTCCCTATAGCTTACCCCTACATTTTTCAGAATCTCGAACAGCTTGCACCATTTTATATTGTCGAACGCTTTTTCCAGGTCGACAAATCCTATGAAGTGTCTTGATTTTTCTTTAGCCTTGCTTCCATTATCATCCGTAACGTCAGAATTGCCTCTCTCGTCCCTTTACTTTTCCTAAAGCCAAACTGATCGTCACCTAGCGCATTCTCAATTTTCTTTTCCATTCTTCTGTATATTATTCTTGTAAGCAGCTTCGATGCATGAGCTGTTAAGCTGATTGTGCGATAATTCTCGCACTTGTCAGCTCTTGCCGTCTTCGGAAAGTCAGATGGTATATCGCCAGACTCATATATTCTACACACCAACGTGAATAGTCGTTTTGTTGCCACTTCCCCCAATGATTTTAGAAATTCTGATGGAATGTTATCTATCCCTTCTGCCTTATTTGACCGTAAGTCCTCCAAAGCTCTTTTAAATTCCGATTCTAATACTGGATCCCCTATCTCTTCTAAATCGACTCCTGTTTCTTCTTCTATCACATCAGACAAATCTTCACCCTCATAGAGGCTTTCAATGTATTCTTTCCACCTATCTGCTCTCTCCTCTGCATTTAACAGTGGAATTCCCGTTGCACTCTTAATGTTACCACCGTTGCTTTTAATGTCACCAAAGGTTCTTTTGACTTTCCTGTATGCTGAGTCTGTCCTTCCGACAATCATATCTTTTTCGATGTCTTCACATTTTTCCTGCAGCCATTTCGTCTTAGCCTCCCTGCACTTCCTATTTATTTCATTCCTCAGCGACTTGTATTTCTGTATTCCTGATTTTCCCGGAACATGTTTGTACTTCCTCCTTTCATCAATCAACTGAAGTATTTCTTCTGTTACCCATGGTTTCTTCGTAGCTACCTTCTTTGTACCTATGTTTTCCTTCCCAACTTCTGTGATGGCCCTTTTTAGAGATGTCCATTCCTCTTCAACTGTACTACCTACTGCGCTATTCCTTATTGCTGTATCTATAGCGTTAGAGAACTTCAAACGTAGCTCGTCATTCCTTAGTACTTCCGTATGCCACTTCTTTGCGTATTGATTCTTCCTGACTAATGTCTTGAACTTCAGCCTACTCTTCATCACTACTATATTGTGATCCGAGTCTATATCTGCTCCTGGGTACGCCTTACAATCCAGTATCTGATTTCGGAATCTCTGTCTGACCATGATGTAATCTAATTGAAATCTTCCCGTATCTCCCGGCCTTTTCCAAGTATACCTCCTCCTCTTGTGATTCTTGAACAGGGTATTTGCTATTACTAGCTGAAACTTGTTACAGAACTCAATTAGTCTTTCTCCTCTTTCATTCCTTGTCCCAAGCCCATATTCTCCTGTAACCTTTTCTTCTACTCCTTCCCCTACAACTGCATTCCAGTCGCCCATGACTATTAGATTTTCGTCCCCCTTTACATACTGCATTACCCTTTCAATATCCTCATACACTTTCTCTATCTGTTCATCTTCAGCTTGCGACGTCGGCATGTATACCTGAACTATCGTTGTCGGTGTTGGTCTGCTGTCGATTCTGATTAGAACAACCCGGTCACTGAACTGTTCACAGTAACACACCCTCTGCCCTACCTTCCTATTCATAACGAATCCTACACCTGTTATACCATTTTCTGCTGCTGTTGATATTACCCGATACTCATCTGACCAGAAATCATTGTCTTCCTTACACTTCACTTCACTGACCCCTACTATATCCAGATTGAGCCTTTGCATTTCCCTTTTCAGATTTTCTAGTTTCCCTACCACGTTCAAGCATCTGACATTCCACGCCCCGACTCGTAGAACGTTATCCTTTCGTAGATTATTCAATCTTTTTCTCATGGTAACCTCCCCCTTGGCAGTCCCCTCCCGGAGATCCGAATGGGGGACTATTCCAGAATCTTTTGTCAATGGAGAGATCATCATGACACTTCTTCAATTACAGGCCACATGTCCTGTGGATACACGTTACATGTCTTTAATGCAGTGGTTTCCATTGCTTTCTGCATCCTCATGTCGTTGATCATTGCTGATTCTTCCGCCTTTAGGGGCAATTTCCCACCCCTAGGACAAGAGAGTGCCCTGAACCTCTATCCGCTCCTCCGCCCTCTTTGACAAGGCCGTTGGCAGAATGAGGCTGACTTCTTATGCCGGAAGTCTTCGGCCGCCAATGCTGATTATTTATCAAAATTTAGGCAGTGGCGGGGATCGAACCCGGGACCGAAGACGTTTTGATTATGAATCAAAGACGCTACCCCCTTTTTTTAATCGCTTTTTTTATACACTCTTTTTTGTTCTTTTTTTTTTCTTTTTTTATTTTTTCCCCTTTTTTTCTTTTTTAACAATTTCTTTTTTTGAAACTCTTTAATAAAATGGAACTAAAAAAAATAAAACCAAGTGCCACCGTCACTTTTCATCCTATAACAAAAAAATCTGATCCAATTCAGGCGTTGGCTCCTGACTAAACCTACCCCAGAGAGCTGCCTATATACCAGGGGAAATATGGGAAATCAAGGTTAGGGCTATCCTTACAAACAAAACAAAATCTTCCTCTTCCTGAATTTTATTTTTATTGTTTTTACGTTATTTTTTTTTTGTTTAGTTTTGTTGTGTAATTGATCAGAGGCCTTCTGCGCCCCGCTGGTAATATGTTGAGTCACGTCTTCTCGAAATTGATGTGTTCCGTTCAATTGTTCAGAAATGTTCATTGGTTCAAACAGGAAACCTTCTTCTCTCTTGGCTTAACACATTCCAGCTGCGAGGCGGGTCGTGGAAAGCACTCCCAAGGAAGTTCGAGAAAAATTGTCTGTATTTTGCGTGACGGACAACAACATAAT
The DNA here is from genome assembly GCF_021461395.2 of Schistocerca americana. NCBI lineage: Eukaryota > Metazoa > Arthropoda > Insecta > Orthoptera > Acrididae > Schistocerca > Schistocerca americana. The sequence continues at coordinate 88,381,019 of NC_060130.1, forward strand.
GACGGTCATTGAGGTATGTCCAAAAATTGAGTACAGAGTCTACAGTTTGTCCAAATAGGTAGTGAATGGCACGTCCGCGAATCCAATTCACAGCATTGGTCTTTGTCCGAGGAAAATATTCACGTTCCGGAAATAATAATGAAAGGGGAGTATTCCGATCCGGAATGTCCCGCGTTAGAAAAGTGACAATACGACGAATCAAGTGCCAAACCTCCGCCGCCGGTCCGCAAACAAACCGATGTTCATCATTGTCTGGCACTCCACACGTGGAACAGAGAGGTGATTGGGCGAGGTGGATACGATGAAGGCGAAATTGGTTGATTTGCTTACCATTGACAGTTAGGTACCAGACAGATTGAACATTCGTGTCAAGGTAATAGGCGCAAACCGCGCGCCATACATGACGCCAGTCAACCTGGGGGAACTTTTGTTCAATCGGGTTAGGTGGACGACCTAATTGGAGGACACTGTATATTGCCTTTGTCTTGAGTAAAAGCTGTCTTGGTAAGGTGAGGCGTAGATAACCGAGTTCAAGAAAGAAGTATCGTATATAATGGAACTGAGCCGGAACATCCGAGATCATCACTGGGGCTGACAGTGAGACCGGCGAATATGCCGACAGGAGGAGGCCAGTGAGGCTCGTTGGAAAACGTGTCCATACCGTCGTCCGGGAGCTGACAAATAGGGCGCGAGATCTATCCGGCATGTGAAACAGACCTATCCCACCTCGTTCACGGGGAAGAGTAAGGGTTGCATAGTTAACTTTGAACAACAGCCCAGAGCTGACGAAAGATGCCATCGCTGCCAACATGCGACGTGCCACAGTAAGCAGGAAAGGTAGAACTTGTGCTACATGGGGAACTCGGGATGCGACACTCTCTGGCGGCGCGCCAAAGAACTTAAACCACACAGATGCGCCTCACACTGAGAGCATCCCAGAGTGCCCCAGAGGGCTACAACACTAAGAAGAATCGCTTCTTGGCTTTTGACAAGATCAATGTAGTTTTTTTTTTTAATAAAGGAAAAGGAGAAAGGATAAGAGAATCTTTATTTTAATTTCTATAATAATGTGTTACATCTCCAGTAACTTGTACTTTAGCACATCTTCCTGCACCTTTAATCCACAGACACACACTCTCCTGTTCACTTATTTTACGATGATTCCTTGTTCTGAACGAAAACGCCTGGTTAGATATGAAGTAGGAAACACCCAAGTCCCTATTATACACTTCTCCAACATGAAAAGTGCGGTAGGCTATAACATCTCTTGCATTAAATGCTTCCAAACCAGTAACATTCTTCACTTGATTACCATCATAACGAACAACAGCAACAGTAATCCAACCATTACCAGCTTGATGTGCATCTAATTGGGTAAGTGTAAAATTAATAATACAACCACAAAACACAGATGGACCTTGCAAAATAATCTGTGCTCCTTTGTTAGCAACTTTGAGCTCCAGATCTTCTAAGGCCTTATAAACAGTTAGACGCGAACGTCTATATCTTCTCCTGTAACGAGGCATCTCAAATAATAGTCCGGTGCTGCTGCACGCACTGCTGCACGCCGACTGAAGCCGGCTTAGACTGGTTACTCCTTATATGAACACATGCGCGCCAGGGCAAAAAATGGTCCGATGACGTCACTAACTTGATTCTCAGTGGCCGGCGACTAGTTTTAACTTGTCGCCGGCCGCTGAGAATCAAGTTAGTGACGTCATCGGGCCATTTTTTGCCCTGGCGCGCATGTGTTCATATAAGGAGTAACCAGTCTAAGCCGGCTTCAGTCGGCGTGCAGCAGCGCGTGCAGCAGCACCGGACTATTATTTGAGATGCCTCGTTATAGGAGAAGATATAGACGTTCGCGTCTAACTGTTTATAAGGCCTTAGAAGATCTGGAGGTCAAAGTTGCTGTTGTTCGTTATGATGGTAATCAAGTGAAGAATGTTACTGGTTTGGAAGCATTTAATGCAAGAGATGTTATAGCCTACCGCACTTTTCATGTTGGAGAAGTGTATAATAGGGACTTGGGTGTTTCCTACTTCATATCTAACCAGGCGTTTTCGTTCAGAACAAGGAATCATCGTAAAATAAGTGAACAGGAGAGTGTGTGTCTGTGGATTAAAGGTGCAGGAAGATGTGCTAAAGTACAAGTTACTGGAGATGTAACACATTATTATAGAAATTAAAATAAAGATTCTCTTATCCTTTCTCCTTTTCCTTTATTAAAAAAAAACAAACTACATTGATCTTGTCAAAAGCCGAGAAGCGATTCTTCTTAGTGTTGTAGCCCTCTGGGGCACTCTGGGATGCTTTGTGGTTGGTGCCAAACTACAAGTTAGTGTTGTAGCCCTCTGGGGCACTCTGGGATGCTCTGAGTGTGAGGCACCTCTGTGTGCTTTATGTTCTTTGGCGCGCCGCCAGAGAGTGACCTTGAGGCGGGAGAGGAGGGCGGGGAGGGGAAGGTGGTGGGGGGCCGGCCGGCGACACTAGTTTTAACATGTCGCCGGCCGCTGAGAATCAAGTTGGGCGTGGTCGGTGACGTCATCGGGCACTTTTTTGCTCTGGTGCGCATGTGGGTTATATAAGGAGTAACCAGTCTAAGCCGGCTTCAGTCGGCGTGCAGCAGCGCGTGCAGCAGCACCGGACTATTATTTGAGATGCCTCGCTATAGGAGAAGATATAGACGTTCGCGTCTAACTGTTTATAAGGCCTTAGAAGATCTGGAGGTCAAAGTTGCTAATAAAGGAGCACAGATTATTTTGCAAGGTCCATCTGTGTTTTGTGGCTGTATTATTAATTTTACACTTACCCAATTAGATGCACATCAAGCTGGCAATGGTTGGATTACTGTTGCTGTTGTTCGTTATGATGGTAATCAAGTGAAGAATGTTACTGGTTTGGAAGCATTTAATGCAAGAGATGTTATAGCCTACCGCACTTTTCATGTTGGAGAATATCTAGGGATCGAAGGCGATGGTCCATAAGACCTGCTCTGATCATTAAAAGGAGGCGTCGGCAGTTGATGGCGGCTGAACGCCGGAGATCAGATGAAAAATCTATTCCCAAACAGCGAATGGTATCAACAGTGGTGAGAGATGTAACGCACTCCACGGGAAGTCCCGTGCCAATGAACATAACTTGTGACTTACGTACGTTTAAAGAGCTACCCGACGCCTCACCATAAGTCGCTACCCACGTCAAAACAGCTCGAACCTCGTCGGCATTACGTAGACAGATGACTACATCGTCAGCATAGGCCGTGCAACAGAATCGGTATCGATCTATGGACAACCCTACCAAACGTTGACTGAGTCCACATAGCAAGGATTCCAAGGAAAAGGCGTACAAAATCGCTGATAGAGGGCAACCCTGACGTACGGATCGACCTATTTTTATCGGAGGAGTGAGTCTGCCATTGTACATAATCCTGGAAGAGGCACTCCGCAGAAGGCGCATCACTACCGTGATAACGGCGACTGGGAAACCCATATGGTGGAGAACGGCCGTAAGGAACGAATGGTCAACCCTATCAAAAGCTTGACTAAAGTCCAAAGACGCAAGTGCCCCAGAGAGGCGTTGTGCCTGGGTAATGGCGATCATATCCCTGTAGCGGCATAAAGCCGTGCGGATATTATTATCCCCTCCCAAAGATGCTTGGTCTGACGACACAACATATCGGGCAACGTTTTTAAGTCGTGCCGCCAAAAGGCGAGTGAAGATTTTCATATCACTGTTAAGGAGGGTGAGGGGCCGATAATCACTGATATTGTTGCCACCATGCGGTTTATGTACAGGAATAATAATTCCTTCCATGAAAGCGTCCGGCACAGGTACTTCCGGAGACATCAGATGGAGGTGAAGGTGGACTCTAACAAATCACGGAAGGTGCGATAAAATTCGAGGGGAAGACCGTCGGGTCCTGGGGAGCGATTGATGGTTCCTGCCCGGATCGCATCGCGGACTTCATCATCAGTCACCTCTGACATCAAGTCAATCGCCGCATCTCCTGGGATACCACCGAAGTTGAGCTGTGAGACTTCCTCGATCAACTCTGGGGAATGTGGAATTGCGGCGTAGAGCTGCTGGTAGTGGGCGTGAAGCACATTCCCTATTGCAGATTGGGTTACGTAGCGACGCCCTTCTTGGTCTGTTAGGACGGGAATCAATTTTCGGCGTCGATGTTGGCGTTCTTGGATGATATGGTACATCGACGGATGTTCATGAGGCATGCGATCAGCAGTACGAGATCGTACTATCGCTCCTTCCAAATGCTTTCGCATGAGATTCGTGATTTGGGCCTTAGCATGGTTCATCCTTGTATGGCGCTCAGGAGAGGCTGGCATCGTGGAGCATTCTCGTAGGATCCTGTAGTAAAAGTCCATAGTGCCCTTCCTCCAGGGGACAACATCTTTGCCATACCGGATCAAAGTTTTTAGAAGAGCAGGTTTTGCACACTGGATCCACCAGGATATGGTAGACGGATACGTGGGACGGCGTCTATTACGTGTGATCCAAGTGTCTTCTAATAGAAGTCGACAGTCAGGTGAATTAAGAAGTACCGTGTTCAGTTTCCATAAACCACGCCCGTGCCATACTGCCTGTCTTGTGAGAACAACGTCACAGAAGTAAGCCTCATGATCTGAGAAAGCAACAGGACAGATTTCAGCCTGTAGAGTGTGTTGAATTGGGGATCGCGAGATGTAGATGCGATCCAGTCGGCTAGAGGAGTGCGCAGTGTAGTACGTAAAGCCAAAAAGATCACCGTGAACATGTCTCCACATGTCGACAAATTGTAGCCGCGTGACGACTGTTTCCAGAGCTGCGCATGTTGAGTGACGCGGCAATTGCTCCTGAGGTCGCTGGGTGCAGTTAAAGTCTCCACCCATGACCCAGTCATCGTGTGATCCCATAAAAAGGGGTGTAACTTCATCCGCGAAGAAGGCTTGCGTTCACGACGGTAGCTGGAGCCCGACGGCGCATAAATGTTGACGATGGGTACACCAAAGAGATTAAGGGCCATACCTCTGCCGCTGGGGAGGTATAGGACATTTTCGGCAGGAAGACCTTCTCGTAAGATGATGGCAACACCACTACCGGTGTCCGAAGCGGGAGAAAGATGCGCCGTGAAGCCATGTGGTGGTGAAAAATCGGCGACATGCACTTCCTGAAAAAGCGCAATATCTATGTCCGCATCATAAATCATATCGCGGAGCAGCGCTAGTTTGTGGGGCGCACGAATGGTCGCAAGGTTAATCGTTGCGACACGATAATGCTGGTGTTGGAGTCCCACAGGCACAGGTGCGGCTCCTTCTTCAGGAGCGAGAGGTCGTCGATCTTGCCGTTCCGCTGAAGAGGCTGCTATTGTGGAGAGTTTGCGGTCGCGGTCGCGGGCGCAACCGATGAGGGCGCCCCATCATCAGCACTGTCCACCCCAGTCCCTTCGATCTCCACGTCGTCTGCCCAGGAGACTGATACTGCGGTAGGGTACCGGCTGTGTACATCATCCATGTGGAGAGGAGACGTAGTTTTCGGCTCAGCGGATAGACTCTCTTCAACGTCGACCTGTGGGGACGACGGCGCCAGTAACGGGGGGTGTTCGTTGCCAGTGGTCGCCTGTGGCGGGTCGTTCGCATCAGACTTTTGGTCATAATAGAGCGGTTTGTCGTCCATCTTCGGTTCTGCATCCCTGGTATCCACCTGTAGAATGGATTCATCAGGGGGTGTACGGTTACGTTTCTTTCTCTTTCGTGTCGTCCCTTGTTTTCGAAGAGGTCGTTCAGAGTCTGATTGCGGGTGGCTTTCGTCTGACTCCGGACCAGTCTGAAGGAAAGCAGAAGTAGGTACCACTCCCGGATCAACGTCCATCTCAGTAGCATTTTCAGTCACAGTGCTGCGATGATGCGGCGGGTCAGGATCTGGCGTCTGTGGCAACGGAGCAGGAAGACCCTCTGTAGAGGCGTTACCTTCCTGGGCAACCTTGGCATATGTGACAGGGATGTGAGTGATCACCGCTGGGGAAGCTTCCTCGCCGACCGGCGTCTGGATCAGGCGGCGTCGCATGCAGGCGGATCTGACGTGGCCTTCTTGTCCACAACCCGCACATGTTCGGGGTTGGCCGTCGTAAATGCCAATGGCTCGCACCCCGCCAATTGTCAGGTATGATGGTATATGTTTTTTCAGTTCAATTTTGACCTGACGCACACCATTAAGGACGTGGTAGGTCGTGAAGGTTTGCCATTCTTCCTCTACGTAACCGATGACGTTACCGTACGGTTGTAACGCAGAGACAACTTCGTCCTTCGGCACTTCAAAAGGTAGTTCAAACACCCTAATCGTGCGTTGACCGTACTCTGCGAGTTCAAGTGTTACAGCTCCGACGTGACCATCAGAGTATTTGAACTTAAGTCCATTGGCATGGCGGCGAATAACATCTTCACACACCTCGGTGTTTGTCATTTTAATATGAACGACACTACTCGTGATCGAAAAATGGATTCCGAGAACGTGGTTAGGATCTAAACAAACTTCATCACGTAGGAACGTTTCAACTTCATGTGCACGAGGTCGCGCATGTTCAGCTGGGAAGGAAACTTTAAGGATCGCACGGCGGTAAGTGCTCGACATGTTGTTCACGGTGGACGGACACAAGCCTTAAAGCTACGACGCGGAAGTAAACAACGCCTGCAGCGGAGCACGGGGCCGGCGCGCGGGGCCGTCCGCACGCTGCCACGGCTGAGAGCCGACTGACCCCTAGACCACGGGTACATCTATGCCGCTATGACCAAAATATTCCGAGTTTAAATCGTATAGAAGCCGTGATTGCACGGAATGGCTCACTGAACAGCTTTATGCAACAACTGAAAATGTGAATGACTTCTTATTTCAAAACAAAAAGATGATATGAAGCCCTGAGGAAGTATCAGCATTTCGCTCAGCAGAAGTCTGTCATATTTGCAGGGAACCATTTGAGTAAGTCAGTGTCAAACGCAGATATTATTGCCATTTCACTGGTGTGCAACACATCCCAGGTCTAATGTGAGCTATACTCCTAACTATACAGCGTCCATCATATTCCACAGTCTGAGCATTTACGACGGGCATTTCTTGGTCACGAACATTTGTGCACTAAAGACGACAGGTGGTGGTGAAGAAATTAAATTAAATCCAGTTTTCTATTCTGCCATCGAATACGGAAAAATATAAATCATTTACCAAGAGTATTTCAGTGATGCATCAAGAGAAAAGATGCAATATAAAGTTCCGATTTATTATTTCGCTGAATTTTTGGGCGCCATTACTCAGAAAGTATGAATCATACTAAAATCCCATGAACTCAAGATAACGAGAACATATTTTCCTGATGATCGACAGCCTAATCTTGTTAATCGAAAGGGAGTTTTTCCATAGAGTATGAGGACAAAAAATAGTTTCTGCTCTCAGTCGAAAAGTATAAAAAGTTCATTAACTGGCAAAATGATAAATGCTGAATATCAGAGAGCTTGCATTGTGTGGAAAGCATTTAAGTGCGATACCCTAGAAGAATATGCATATTTATAATTGAAAATTGACGTGCTGTTCCTTGCTGATGTGTTCGAAACATTTCACGCTCTTTGTCTTAAGGTACATGAATTTGATCCATTATATTACGTCACCTGGCTTGAAATGGGATGCTCTGCTGAAAATTACTAAAGAGAAAATGCAGCTTATTACCTGTATTGAATAGCTGCAAACATTCAGTTGCCAACAACAAACTCACGGTCAATAATGATGACAAAATTGAGAAATCTTACGCCATTTGACTTGATGTGAATAATGTGTACAGGTGGGTTATGTTGCAGCATCATCCAGTGGCCAGTTCTGAATGGCTTCCTTCAGAGTGTGTCAAAACTTTTGATGTGAAAAACGTACCAGACGGTTCGAACATAACAGTACACAACAGAAGGAATCCCGAATACGCTGAGAGTAACTGGGATTTGCCTTTACGTCCAGAAAAAATGTCACCACTATCTGACAGTAAAAAACTGAAGAAATTAATTTCGATAATATATGATAAGAAAAACTGTTATTTATTACAGAAATTTGAAACAATGTTTGCAACATAAACTAGTTTTACAAAAGATTCATGTAACTTTACCATCTGGACAAGCTCCCTGGATGAAGACATACGTTAAGATAACGGAAAAACCGCGTGACTGCAAACAGTCTGTTCGAGAACTTTCTCAAAGTGATGAATAATAATGCGTTTGTAAAAGTCAGGTAAAATGAACTAAAGATGCAGGACATAAGTTTGGAAACATCTTGGAAAAGCAGATTTGGGGCAACTGCGTTAATTGCCAAACCGAATCTTCACAGCAGCGTTATTTTTAACAATTTAGCTGCCACTCAACTGATCAGGCTTAATGCAGTCTTTCATAAATCCACTGCAGTAGGAATGGCCATTTTGAATGCGTCGAAAACACTTCTGTTGGACTTCCTCTAAGGATATATATTAAACAAGTATCTAGTACATCATATAAAACAGTCCTCCAAAGATACAGATAGCTTAATCTATCACATTTAGGCTCCGGGTATCTAACAGGATATCCTGTTATCTGCTATCGAGTAGGAATGATGCGCATACAAGGTTCGATACATCGAGTTTCCCTGATACAAGCCGGCCGGTGTGGCCATGCGGTTCTAGGCGCTTCAGTCCAGAACCGCGCGACCGCTACGGTCGCAGGTTCGAATCCTGCCTCGGGCTTGGGTGTGTGTGATGTCCTTAGGTTAGTTAGGTTTAAGTAGTTCTAAGTTCTAGGGGACTGATGACCTCAGATGTTAAGTCCCATAGTGCTCAGAGCCATTTGAACCATTTGATCCCTGATACAATATTCCACTGGTAAGCAAAGAAGACATTGGCTTGATGAAAGACGAATTTCATGCTTACGGAATTCGTCAGTCTATGAGCAAAAATGTATGGTCTGTAGACCGAATCTGGGCACATAATGAGTAGAGCAAAAATTAAAGAACAATCTGCTGATAAAGGGTTAACCATGGACAACTATAGGCAATGTGTGCTGGATTCGTAAGTGCCAACAACTTTGCTGAACACGATTCAGCTAAGCAACATGTAGTTTCTACTATTAGACAACAAAAACTTGCTTTATCTGCAGAGAATGACAAACATTTGATACTTCCTGATAAGGCAGATGTGCTGACTTGGGATCTCTATTGCATGAAAAACGATAATTCATTTTCTTGTAAATTGTAGCTTGTGATTGTAATTTAGATTGTAGATTGAAATTTGTTGTCACTACCAACTTTGTAAGTAATGTGAATTCAATGTATATACACATCTAGAGTTTTTTTTGTGTTCTCGTTATCTTGATGTCTAATTTTGCGACGGAAACAGTGTGACGCATTGTATGTAAGATCACTGTATGAGAAAATTTTATTATAAATTTTATATCTAAAATATTTTTGTTTGAGTTTTTGTTCCCTTTGCCACTCCCTTTGTAATTTACTGACCGTGAGGTAGTACAGTATTTTGGTGTAAACATTCCTGGAACATGACATTTACTGAGTCAAATATGAGACGAAATTTACTGCCAAGTCAGAATATTATTTAACATACATATTAATGTAGGTGTGTGTTGTGATTGGATCAAAAAATTGCAACATTTTAAGCCAATTTTTCAAATATGTATATGTGTGTGTGTGTGTGTGTGTGTGTGTGTGTGTGTGTGTACGCGCGGGCGCACAACACAGTCTCTTAAATTTACGGCCCACCACGGATTTCAGTGTGTTAAATTTCCTACCAATTTTCAAATTTCCCGCCTCCATCTCTTGACACCATCTTTGAAAAGAAACGGTGTGATTTCTGAGGTCACAATTATGACACCACCGAATAAGAAATGCGGTTTATGACACCATCGAAATGTCACTGATTTAGATCAAGGTCTATTATGTAGGTCATCTAATTAAAAAAAAAAAAAAAAAAAAAAAAAAAAAAAAAAAAAAAAAAAAAAAAAGAGGCAGAATGTACATTCGATGGAATTTTCGTCACCATCTACGATCGATCTTTTCTTTAGGACTTCACACCATCTATTTTTTATTAATCTACATAAGCAGGAAAGAGAAAAGACCGGACAACTTTTCCTCATAGTAAGCACTGTTCTACACACATCAAAAAATGTTTTGCATCACCCTAGTTCTCGGAACTCCTGAAGATAGACGTTGACTGTAGACATTGTATCACAGACGCAATCCCTTTAACTGTTTAGAGATGTCACTAAACCCGCCCAAAGATGTAAACAACCATGCATGAGCAGCGCCTATTAGACAGAGGGGGTCCGACAGCCGATCAGTTCCAGTCATTCTACCAGGAAGGAAGTACACGGCTCGTGTTGTCTGTAGTTCAACCATGCCTAGACGGTCAATACCGCAGTTCGATGGAATCTGCATTGTTACTTTGTGCCAGGAAGGGCTCTCAACAAGGGATGTGTCCAGGTGTCTCTGAGTGAACCAAAGCGGTGTTGTTCGGTCATGGAGGAGATACAGAGAGACAGGACCTATCATTGACATGCCTCGCTCAGGCCGCCCAAGGGCTACTACCGCAGTGGATGACCGCTACCTACGGATTATGGCTCGGAGGAACCGTGACAGCAACGCCACCATGTTGAATAATGCTTTTCGTGCAGCCACAGGACGTCGTGTTACGACTCAAACTGTGCGCAGTAGGCTGCATGACGCGCAACTTCACTCCCGACGTCCATGGTGAGGTCCATCATTGCAGCCACGATACCAGGTAGCGCGGTGCAGATGGGCCCAACAACATGCCAAATGGACCGCTCAGGATTGGCATTCTCTTCACCGATGAGTGTCGCATATGCCTTCAACCAGACAATCGTCAGAGAAGTGTTTGGAGGCAACCTGGTCAGGCTGAACGCCTTAGACACACTGTCCAGTGAGTGCAGCAACGTGGAGATTCTCAGATATTTTGGGTTGGTAATACGTGGGGCCGACGTAAGTCGCTGGTGGTCGTGGAAGGCGCCGCAACGGCTGTACGATACGTGAATACCATCCTCCGACCGATAGTGCAACCATATCGGCAGCATATTGGCGAGGCATTCGTCTTCGTGGACGACAATTCGCGCCCCCATCGTGCACATCTTGTGAATGACTTCCTTCAGGATAACGACATTGCTCGACTAGAGGGCCAGCATGTTCTACAGACATGAACGCTATCTAAAATACATTAAAAACGGCTGTTTATGGACGACGTGACCCACCAACCACTCTGAGGGATCTACGCCGAATCGCCGTTGAGGAGTGGGACAGTCTGGAGCAACAGTGCCTTGATGAACTTGTGGATAGTTTGCCACGACGAATAAAGGCATGCATCAATGCAAGAGGACGTGCTACTGGGTATTAGAGGTACCGGTGTGTACAGAAATCTGGACCACCACCTCTGAAGGTCTCGCTGTATGATGGTACAACGTGCAATGTATGGTTTTCATGAGCAGTAAAAAGGGCGGAAATGATGTTTATGTTGATCTCTATTCCAATTTTCTGTACACGTTCCTGAACTCTCGGAACCTCCTTATTCACCTTCTAACTCTTCCTTCGCTTACCAAATGTTCTTCGTCGATTTTACTGTTTTCTTACAAGCCTTTGTCATATCCTCATATTGGTTCTGTCTTCTCTTCCAGCAGTCTTAAAAAAAGGAAAAATTAAAATCTGTAAACAAATAAGGACAAGGAAAATAAATTGTATTCTTTGTTGTAGTATCCATTCCTCGACAGTGGTGTGCAGGGCTAAACAATTTATCTCCAGCATGCAGTTCTCATCAGCTTGCGCTAGGCTACTAATATAAGTATGTAACATTTACACAAGTGAGTGTATTCATCTCTGATGAATTTTCTGGGAAGTTGTCGTCGTTGCACGTTTTCCTCTGGATTTAATGAAAAAACTATGATTATAAGTAATAAAGAAATAAAGATTCGAATAAAATTTTTCAAGATTGTCTATCTTACACCCGTCTAACGTTTGTGCCTGTCTTCATGTTAAAGGGGACTAAGACACACGGGCATGTCATGTGTTTGATTGTAATGTGTTTAGAAAATTTTGAAATCGTTTGGTATACCTTGCTTTGTACTTACACTTGAGCTTGTGATGTTTTCTTCGAGGTAGCTTGAACTACTGCGTGATGAGGTTATTATTGATGGCAAGCTTGTAGTAGGTGAAATGTGACATCGGGGAAGTACATTACAATTTCCACATGTGCGTGGTTGCCCCTTGTATATCACGAGGGCTTTAAAGCGTTCACGTAGGTCGGCATGTGCTTCTTCACATATCCTTTTGCGGATCGCACTCTGATATATACTTTAAAGTGCTTTTACCGTTCCCATTTTTCACCTTGCACATGTAAGATGGTACCATACGGCCCCAGGACCCATTGGGTTTTGTGGAAGTAGAAGGACACATCGTAATTACGAACCGTCGTGAGCCCAACCAGGCTCAAGTAATTCTTAGTTTGCTGATTTCTCCATTCGGATACATTATGCTAGCCATGCCCTTTGTGGTTCTCATTGCTCGTAAGCATACGTCGTCATTCGTTAATTTGACATAAATCGCTTTGTCGAGGTAATCATAGTGCATTCCCAGTACTTGGGAATCTCTTAAACCGACTACTTCAAATAACCAGCTAACGCTGTCACTTACTGGGGGTTGCTCTTGTTCATATGCAAAGCCAGAGCAGCTTGTACAGTGTCTTACTGATGATGCCATAATTATTACTCGACAAAGCAGACAGTAGACCTGGTCGTAGCGGCAATTAATTTGTTTCCTTGACTAGATGCCTTGACAACGCAACAAGTGACCGCCCGAAATCGCAGCCAGAGTTACAGTCCAGCAAAGCAGTGACATGAATGAAATGCTACATGTCATACTTTTTTACCTACCTTGGGAACATGCAGATGAGCAAATATTATTTCAAAAATTAGAGAAACCTGGTCTCATCAGTATTCCAGATCTGTACCATGAAGGAACAAAATCATTTCTGCAAGTAATAGGGTTGGACAAAAATATGGAAACCCCACCAGAAATGCATGCTTGAACATGTGTAAGTGAGTAGTGGGGTAACAAGGAGACGATGATAATTTGCTAGTGTGGGTTGCCTACATTCAGGAGCAAACCTATTGTTCTCTTTTGATTATCAGGTCGTTAACCTACTGTTCTGCCAATAGGATTATGATCCCGTGGGGATAATCCTTCCTTTTCATTGACGGGTCCTTAACCTATTGTTTCCTCACCCATGACCCTCCTGCTCCTCTTCCCCGTCCCACTCCCCCATCCCTGTGGTAACAACTCTTGCCACACAAGCACACTATTGATATCAACTTGATTGACTAATTAAATAGATCGATAAATTAATTAAACCTCACTTCTGGGACCCCCACCTTTCCCCTCCCCTTCCCCATCTGGAAATTGGGGGGACAAGGACTCAGTCTGCACTGGAGAGGAAGAACTTCATGACAGGAAATTCAATTATATAGCATAGTATCCACTGTTTGTTTACAAAATTCAATTTGCAGGGGATGGATCTCACTTTTATTTGGTGGGAAAAGTTCACATACAGCAACTACACTCCTGGAAATTGAAATAAGAACACCATGAATTCATTGTCCCAGGAAGGGGAAACTTTATTGACACATTCCTGGGGTCAGATACATCACATGATCACACTGACAGAACCACAGGCACATAGACACAGGCAACAGAGCATGCACAATGTCGGCACTAGTACAGAGTATATCCACCTTTCGCAGCAATGCAGGCTGCTATTCTCCCATGGAGACGATCGTAGAGATGCTGGATGTAGTCCTGTGGAACGGCTTGCCATGCCATTTCCACCTGGCGCCTCAGTTGGACCAGCGTTCGTGCTGGACGTGCAGACCGCGTGAGACGACGCTTCATCCAGTTCCAAACATGCTCAATGGGGGACAGATCCGGAGATCTTGCTGGCCAGGGTAGTTGACTTACACCTTCCAGAGCACGTTGGGTGGCACGGGATACATGCGGACGTGCATTGTCCTGTTGGAACAGCAAGTTCCCTTGCCGGTCTAGGAATGGTAGAACGATGGGTTCGATGACGGTTTGGATGTACCGTGCACTCGACGATCGCTCCACACACCATGATGCCGGGTGTTGGCCCTGTGTGCCTCGGTCGTATGCAGTCCTGATTGTGGCGCTCACCTGCATGGCGCCAAACACGCATACGACCATCATTGGCACCAAGGCAGAAGCGACTCTCATCGCTGAAGACGACACGTCTCCATTCGTCCCTCCATTCACGCCTGTCGCGACACCACTGGAGGCGGGCTGCACGATGTTGGGGCGTGAGCGGAAGACGGCCTAACGGTGTGCGGGACCGTAGCCCAGCTTCATGGAGACGGTTGCGAATGGTCCTGGCCGATACCCCAGGAGCAACAGTGTCCCTAATTTGCTGGGAAGTGGCGGTGCGGTCCCCTACGGCACTGCGTAGGATCCTACGGTCTTGGCGTGCATCCGTGCGTCGCTGCGGTCCGATCCCAGGTCGACGGGCACGTGCACCTTCCGCCGACCACTGACGACAACATCGATGTACTGTGGAGACCTCACGCCCCACGTGTTGAGCAATTCGGCGGTACGTCCACCCGGCCTCCCGCATGCCCACTATACGCCCTCGCTCAAAGTCCGTCAACTGCACATACGGTTCACGTCCACGCTGTCGCGGCATGCTACCAGTGTTAAAGACTGCGATGGAGCTCCGTATGCCACGGCAAACTGGCTGACACTGACGGCGGCGGTGCACAAATGCTGCGCAGCTAGCGCCATTCGACGGCCAACACCGCGGTTCCTGGTGTGTCCGCTGTGCCGTGCGTGTGATCATTGCTTGTACAGCCCTCTCGCAGTGTCCGGAGCAAGTATGGTGGGTCTGACACACCGGTGTCAATGTGTTCTTTTTTCCATTTCCAGGAGTGTATATGTCATAATTACGTAATGAAATTGCTGCAGATTGGAGGTGTGTTACTGCGAAATTTTTGTGCGTGTGCTCACTTTGACATGCAGGGCTCGACTGAGCTAGTGTACATTGCCACCACCAGAGAATGTCCCCTCCCCCCACCCCCCACCTACCCCTCGCCATTCCTCACAACCCTTCCAGAAAAAATTGGTAGCAAAAGACTCCCTCTGTGCTGGAGAGGAAGGAACTCACAACACGAAATTCAGATCAAATTCAATAACATATTTATACGTATTCTGTATTTAATCAGTTTGTGGGAGACTTGGGTAGATGTCATGACTGAATCCCCCATCATTGCTCCCCATGACATAATATGACATAATAACCATAATCACGAGGTAATGCAATGAAGTGCAGTACAGTAGCCACCGTTTGGGGTCTCCTACATGTGTTTGTATCGCCAGGGCGACGTCACGAAGGTCAAAACAGCCCAGTGTCCTAATTACGGATCACATTACTAAATACCAGATACCACAGAATGCATATAGGCTTCCTTCGGTCACCAGAAAAAGCATCAAGGGGTGGCCTTCCGTTGATCAGTAAATTCCAGACTCGCTTCATGTCTCTGTCTCTCCCTGTCTATCTGTGTCAACCAACATCTCCAAACAGGATGATGCAGGTTTTCATCTCTCCTCTGATACTGTATTCCTACTGCCTAATGCTGGAGACAAAGGAAATCTGACGCAATTTAGATATCAAAAATAGAGTGAAGTAATCCATATGCACTACTCCATAAAAGGAACTGTATAACAATTTACAGGAGTCACATAATACTCCGTCATCAGGCCCATCGGGACCATCCGACCGCCATGTCATCCTCACTGAGGATGCGGATAGGAGGGGCGTGTGGTCAGCACACCACTCTCCCGGTCGTTACGGTGGTTTTCTTTGACCGGAGCCGCTTCTATTCGGTCGAGTAGCTCCTCAATTGGCATCACGAAGCTGAGTGCACCCCGAAAAATGGCAACTCTGTCAGATGAATTTAGCCAAGCTTTTACAGTCTTTTTTTCTCTGTTGGATGATAAAAACTAACGATGACCTACGAATGCATGAGTGAGAGACGTGAATGTGCCCTGAGGGGTGCAGATCTCCTCATGTTCAGGAGAAAGCTTCGTTTGGCGCTGGCCTTACGCATTGTACACTGCTGGTGGAGCTATGACAGAACATCCCTATTTCCACCAAGTGGCTAAAAAGGATGGTCCTGTCGCATTAACTCAGTTCAACCTGTTTCTCCATGGGGAGCAGAATTTGGTAAATATAGCGCTCTCTGACATCTGTTCAGTTCTGACTTAAATTGGGATGATCACATGGACGAAGCTGCAGGGAGGGTGGGACAGAGACTGAGGAACAGTTACAAGATGCAGAGACACTTTCTAAAACCACGTTGAAGTTTTGCTATAGCAGCTAAGTTCGAAAAAGGTGACTCGTTTCGAGATATGAGCGTGACATGAATATGATTCACCAGTTCCTGTAATCATTAAAATATGTCTCCAGAGGATCCATTGCAAGTATGTGGTTGACTGGATAAACTTGATTCCAAATCGCAGACTGTATTCCTACCAGAAAGCATAACGCTATCAGCGACTCTTGTGCGTGCCTGTAGAACCGAGACAGCTTTTTATGCAGGATGACGGTAACATAGTCGTTTTGATCGTGTTTTTAATAATGCGTTCCTTACGTAAAATGTATGTTGCTGGCGGTAGAGTCCTTCTGTGGTCAGCTTCAAATGTCCGTTCTCAATAGTGTTACTCGAAAAGAACATCGTCTATCGTCCACAGACTCCCATTTGAACTACCCAGTGAGTGTAATCTGACTACTGAAAAAGAAAAATTACTCGCCATCCAAAGTAACTCTCACGATCAATTTAATTAATTAGCCTGTCAATTTTACATCAGTGACATCCCCCCTGGTGGGTGTAAACGATGGCTAGGGCCCACAGATATGATTCTTGACTTGGTGTTTTTCTCTTAACCATAATTAAATCTCTCGCCTACACAGGGAGAGATGTATTATCGAATTTGTAAAGTGGTACACAGTATAAACCTTATATTCACAACTTCTCTGTGGTGTTACCTTAAGAGAGAGTCTGAAAGATAGGAGGCATCCTGTGACAGTGGTAAATATGAGCACTCCATGAGTTTAATATTCTAGTCCTGTGATGCAGGACATGACTAATAAAAGAAGACATTTTTCTACCTGTTGAAATAATACTTAGAGGGAATGTAGCCTATGCCATAGTAACGTACAGGATTTTCATAACAAGTAACGATACTTTAGCGACGTGGAAACGTGTGCATTTTCCCATTTCTTCTATCTTCAAAAATAACTCGTACAAACGGGAGGAATCTACATTTCGCGTGAGAAATTCGAAGTGTATGGTCAACAACATCGCTGCCTCGGATGGGGTAAAGTGGATTTTTTAAACTGCTGAAACTATTTAGGGTGGAATTGTTTAGAACTACTGTAGACGTCCAAGCTGCAGTTGCTTGTTTTGCAGTGTGCTGTGGTTGGCTGCAGCGGGGGTTGCGAGGAGTCGGCTACCCAGCCTGAGCTGGGTACGAAGAATGCGCCGACCTGTCTGATCTTGCCCACTGAAGTGACCAGTGTGAGGTGAGCGCGACAGAAGCGGACGTGTGAGGGAAGATTCAAACCGACGGAATTTTGCATTGGATGTATCAATAACATCTGAATTCCAGCACTCCAATCATCCACGGAAGCACTCCATGGCAGGGGGTGGTGCACTCTGACATAAACGCGCGTCCACGACTGTGGCTGCACCATTGCTCCTCATGTCATAAGAACTGTAATCACCAGGTTACTGAATAAAGTGCAGTATAGTAGCCACCGTTTGGGGTCTGCAACGTGTGTATCTACCATCAGGGCGACGCGACAAAAGTCAAAACAGGCGTCCACGCCGGCCAGGAGAGAGAGACCCACTCCTGCGCCAGCTATGCTCACCCGGAATGTGACCTCGCTATTGCGGTTTTAAAGCACTATAGAATTTCTAAATTGGTTCTCTCTGCTACATCTGGAAGAAGGCAAGCTCTAATGTCCTTTAGACATTCAGCGATGTCCAACATCTACCCATGGCAACTACTGCTATGGACTGCGCTGTCGTTTAAGTGTGTCGTGTTTAGTGCTTCTCAGTACATCACAGTGGACTCTGTCTTGCAGCGTTATTTGCTGTTGACTCTATCCTATCACGCAGTAGAGCTTGCCGTCTTCCAGATGTAGCACAGAGAACCAATTTAGGATTTCTACAGTGCTTTAAAACCCCAATAGCGAGGTCACATTCCGGGCGATTATAGCTGGCGCAGGAGTGGGTCTCTCTCTCCTGGCCGACGCGGACGCCTGTTTTGCCCTTTGTGGCGTCGCCCTGATGATAGATACACACGTTGGAGACCCCAAACGGTGGCTACTATACTGCACTTTATTCCATAACCTGGTTATTACAGTTCTTATGTCATGAGGAGCAATGGTGGAGGGTGCGTTCATGATGTCTACCCAAGTGGGGGAACCCTGTCTCCCATAAACTGATTAAATAAAGAATATGTATAAATATATCATTGACTGATCTGAATTTCATGTTGTGAGGTCCTTCCTCTCCAGCACAGAGTGAGTCTTCTTCCTACCAATTTTTTTCTGGGAGAGTGGGGGGGGGGGGGGGGGGGGAAAGGGGGCGAGGGTTAGAGGTGGGATGGATGTCATCTGGCGGTGGCGCTATGCACTAGCTCAGTCGATCCCTGAATCTCAAGGTGAGAAGACATACGAAAATTTTCCAACAAGACGAGTGGTGGTGGTGGTGGTGTTTAACGTCCCGTCGGCAACGAGGTCATTAGAGACGGAGCGCAAGCTCGGGTTAGGGAAGGATTGGGAAGGAAATCGGCCGTGCCCTTTCAAAGGAACCATCCCAGCATTTGCCTGAAACGATTTAGGGAAATCACGGAAAACCTAAATCAGGATGGCTGGAGACGGGATTGAACCGTCGTCCTCCCGAATGCGAGTCCAGTGTGCTAACCACTGCGCCACCTCGCTCGGTGCCCAACAAGACGACACCTCCGATCTGCAGCAGTGTAATTACGTAATTAGGACATGTAATTGCTGGATGTGAGCTTTTCCCACCAAATAAAAGTGAGATCCAGCCCCTGAAAATTGAATTTTATAAATAAACAGTGTATACTATGCTACATAATTGAATTTCCTGTCGTAAGATCCTACCTCTCCAGCGCAGACTGAGTCCTTTTCCCGTCAGTTTCCAGATGGGGGGGGGGGAGGGGGGGGAGGGGATGGGCAGGGGGGGCGATTCCCAGAAGTGGGGTTTAATTAATTTATCGATCTGTTTAATTAGTCATTAAAGTTGATATCACTAGTGTGGTTGTATCGGCAGGGGGAATTCCTTCAGGGATAGGGGAGGGGGAGGAGGAGGGGGAGAGGCATGCATGAGAGAACAGAAGGTTAAGGACCTGTCAATGAAAAGGAAGGATTATCCCCATGAGGTCATAATCCTATTGGCAGAACAATAGGTTAAGGACCTGTCAATCAAAAGAGAACAAGAAGTTTGCCCCTGTATGTATAGTTGACCCTGAATGTAGGCAACCCGCACTAACAAATTTTCCTCATGTCCTTGTTGCCCCAATACTTAAGTGCTTGTAAGTGTTAGTCATGGTCGGAACAGTGTTCTGTACAGCTGTGAGTGCATTATGTATGACCTAGGTGATGTGAACATGGGCAAACTGTTAGTACTCGTGTCGGGGTGTTTCCATAACCAAAGTACCCATATACATGGTATTCCATAGGTCCCATGATTACTCTGCTAGGTCACATTGTTGCCAAGGATTACGAGACCATTTTGGTTTATCAGGTGCATCCCATGTCGTAACGTCTGTTCCCCAGTGGTGATATTGTGTTCTAAGACGACAGGGCCGTTGTTCACATAGCTTGCATCATACGGGACTGGCTTCGTGAGTTTGAGGATGAATTGTTGTATCTCCGATAGCTACCATATCACCAGATCTCAACATCACTCGGCCTTTGTGGTCTGCTTTGGAGAGAACTGTGCTGATCACAATTTGCCTCCGTCATTGTTACCTGAACTTGCCATTACTTTGCAGGACAAATGGTACAACATTCGTTTGAAAACTATACAGCACTTGTATTTATCCATTCCATGATGACTGGAAGCTGTTTTGGATGCCAACAGTTTTCCTACACCGTATTAGGCATAGTAATGTGTTGTGTTTGTGGTATTTCCATATTTTTATCAAAAGTCCAGTATTAGCTGTAAATTTAGTGCATGTTAACTGATGGATATAAATTCCTAAGTGGTTACTGTAGCTGAATAAACAATTTGCAGGCTTTATACGAGGGTTACCCAGAAAGTAATGCACCACTTTTTTTTTCTCCAGCAATTCCTTATCGAACATAACGAGAATTACACACACGAAAGCATGGCGTTTCATCTACACACCCTATTTTTCCACGTAATCTCCAACCCGTTCTATGGCCTTCCTCCAGCGCGAAACGAGGGCGTGTATGCCCTGTCGGTCCTGGTGGCAGAGCAGGTGCTTCACTGTGTGAATCACCACCTCATCGTCCTCAAAATGTCTTCCACAAATGGCATCCTTTTATGGCCCAAACAAATGGAAGTCCGAGGGAGCTAGGTCAGGGCTGTAGGATGGATGGGGTAACACTGTCCAGCCCTGTTCTTCGATGTCTCCAGCAGTCCTTAGACTTGGGTGAGGCCGAGCGTTATCGTATTGCAGCAAAAGATCTCCTGGGTTGCTGTGGCGCCGAAGCCGCCAGAAGCGCATCTTGAGTTTTGTTAATGTGTCGACATATGTTTCTGAATTAATGGTACCACCTCTTGGCATCACATCAATGAAAACCACACCGTCACAGTCCCAGAAAACAGTGATCATGACCTTACTGGCAGAAGAAGTTGCTTTGATTTTTTTCTTCTGTGGGGAGTGGGAATGGCGCCATTCCATCGACTGTCGTTTTGTTTCAAAATGGTGAAACCAGGTTTCGTCACCTGTCACAATCTGGGACAAGAAGGCCTCCCCCTCAGCTTCAAAACATTGCATCAAATCAAGACTAATGTTTTTTTTCTGTGTGATTTGTGACCCACCATAGTTACATCCACACTTCCTTTGCTGATTGACAGATGCGGCGCCAACTGCCAACTGTCGAGTCGTAGTGCGTCTGTCCTCGCGAATGACATCAGCTCGCTGCAAGATGTCAGGTGTGACAGCCGTGTATGCTCTCCCCCCCAGCAGTTGCAAATCGTGGAGCTCCGCCGAACCGCCTTCTGATGATCTCACCCTCCGTGCCCAGTGACTAACTGTACTTCTGTCGACAGCAAATGCTCCATAGGCTTTGCACAAGCGTTTGTGAATATTTCCCATAGTTTCTTTCTCTGCCGTGAGAAATTCAATGATGACACGTTGCTTGTCACATACATCTCATACAGACGCCATTTTGAAACTTTCCTCCAGCTACGCCATCTGTCGGAAGTGACGGAAACTTGACCCGCTCACACAGGAGTTTCGCATTCTTAGCATTGTTTTCAGCCGAGAAAAAAAATGCGGTGCATTACTTTCTGGGCAACCCTCGTATACAAAGTGTCTAACGCTCGAATCCATATGAATCTCTTTTCTTCTTTTTCGCCATAAAAGACACATTCTTCTGGTTCAACAATTTCAAGTCTATGAAGCCCTCAGTAGTATTATATGAAACACATTTCGATGATATGCGACAGCATTTTGGCTATAAATCAGTGAGAGTTACTTCTGGTGGATAATGACTCCCCTGGAGTCGAAACTTAAATTTTCTATCTCTATTTTACATAATACGTGAAAATTATTCACACAGTCTCATTGATATTAGAAGTTAAGAGATTGACAGTCTGTCGTGGCGAGTTAGGTATGCAAGCACACCATTCGTTCTGTAATAGCGAATGGCAGTGCACGAGCGAGATCAAATACCTGCATCATGTCGCTTTCAGTCGAGACACATTGTTCATGCGGCATGCCTCATCGTCACCGGCCTATTCGTTACCGTGTCTGCTCTTGTGGAGGAAAGGAATTTGACGAAATCGGAGGGTGAGGCACGGTATGACGTTCCTGGGAGCACTGCGTGACTATGGATAAAACGTTATCAAGGTACTGGAGAATCCGGTAGGCGTGTAGTAACTAGATATTGGCGTTTAACAACGCCTATTCAGGAAACTGGACTTGTCACCAAGCCATGGCAAAATCCCTTTCTAAACGCGACGCAGTTGAAACATATTACTGCATTTCCCGAGTCGATGGACACGGTTCGACTCCGGCTTCGGGAGACCGGAATGATTAGCAAACTAGCAGCCATCAAGGAGAGGCTCCGCAGTCATCGAGTCTACCAGTTAGCGTTTGCTGAGGACAGTGCCGATAATGACTGGCGGGACGTGACATTTCTTAGCAAACGATGGTCCGGTACGAGTATACGCGCTTCCGGTTCGACCTCAGATACATCCATGAATCGTCTTGAAATGGTGGTGTGTCTGTGACAGTTTGGAGCTGCATGTGTTCCCGTGTATTTGGGATGCTTCACACGATGGATGGTCAACTTGATGCTGCCCAGTATATACATATTATAAGCAATGTTGCGGTCCCATAAATGCGACGACTATATCCTGAGAGAGTAATCTGTTTCCAGCGGGACAGCCTCCTACACATGTCAACGATGGTGCAGGACTGGTTTGTAGAGTAGAATGAGATTTATCTTCTTAATTGAATTTTTTCTGCATTAGACCTGAACTCTATTCAAAACGTAAGTGCAATAACGTAACTTGCCATACGAGGAAACTGGCCCGACCCCGCACCAAGAACCCATAATGATCTTCAGGACGTGACCCTAGCCACATAGAAGGAGGTGGCAGAAAATGAAAAATTTATTACCCACCTCATAGACTCCTCAGAAAATCAC
Source organism: Schistocerca americana (assembly GCF_021461395.2). Classification (NCBI taxonomy): domain Eukaryota; kingdom Metazoa; phylum Arthropoda; class Insecta; order Orthoptera; family Acrididae; genus Schistocerca; species Schistocerca americana. The sequence goes on from NC_060130.1 coordinate 88,404,024, forward strand.
TTACTAACAACCGTGATACTTCTAACGCTCTTTATTCCACATCACAAAATGAAGCCTCTTACCTAGGTAAGAAATGCTACGAATGGTAAGGCGCCTTCTCGCATGTTTTTATAAGGTTTGCGACCGAACCGCCGAATCTTTCCATCAGTAAATGGGGTATGTTCTCAACTGACTCGGTCGTTTTAACCCCCTCCACTGACGGAGTGACTCGCTTCCTAATTCCGTATGTATAAAGCCAATACGGACTTGTAGCTGTCACGCCTTTGCGCTTACTGCTACGTATTTAAACCGTAAATAGCTCAGTCCTAATGGTAAGAGGTAGTAGTGAATTCACGTTGTTAATCTTTGAAGACAGCACAGCTGCCACAAGCTCAGCTCACTTTTACTCCACTCCTACCCTCGCCATTGCACCACATTAATTAGGTGCTGCATGGACCTTGCTAAATTCACTTGCGTATACATTTTTGACCGTTACTCGCCAGTATTTACCTAATGATTAGTACACTCCTAACCGGACTATTTCCGAAAGAGCTGTGATGATTGAACGGGTTCGATCCACGGCCTACAGTGCCCTACAGTTCACACGGTAACACTGTCTACCTGACCCACTTAACTTGGTAGTGAGCTTATGTATCCAATCACCACTGCTAGCAGCAGTGGATAATCCTATCAGCACGACGAGAGCAGCAGACTTACCGTCGAATCCTCCTGAAAATACTTATAACTACGGTCGCCAGCTCTGAAGGAGCAAAAGAATAAATCAATTTTTGGCTCGTTCCAAAGTGAAACGGCTTGAGTTGAATTTAAACTTAATTCTGAATATTACTCTTTCTGATCATTCTAGGTGATTCTACAAAGCAAATACTCTCTCAATTTCTGTGAGTTGGCTTGGTAATTACCACCAAGACAATTTATGCAACTTAGGTTAACAAAATTCTATCCTTCAACTTATTTAATGATTTTGGATATTACTCTTTGGACAATTGATATAGAATTAGTTAAGTGACTTTACTTGAAAGGTTACTCAGAAAAATTTAAGTAACTATAAATAGGCGACTCATTCTGGTGTGACCATCGCTCTTTTCAACATTCTTATACGCTAAAGTATTCTACAACCAAAAGAATTGTAAATGAAAGAGGCGATGGTGGCCTCAGTCTGATTTCACTACACTATGTTTCAGGTTACTACACTTTACAATGAACAACATGCGTCGTAATTTTACTCATTACTATATTCTGTCCTCTGCACTTGCACAAAAGAAAACTGGTATTCTCCTTTTACATGTATACAAAGTTCGACTTAACAATTGCAAGCAGTCTTGCCTTGGGTAGACGTGTCGGTGCTGGTGGTGAGATGCATGTGGCTAACGCAGCTCTTCACGCCTCCTGCCCTCAATGGCGGCTGGAACTACGAGCTGTAGCACTCGTACAAGCTACTGCACGTCCGCCATAAAATCTGGGCGCAGGAACTCTTACAATCAGCACCAGTGGCATAGAGACGGCTTCGACAACCATTCGTCGCGTTCCACTCCACAAACGGCGACGATATTCGCCTCTTCGCTGTTGCACAATCACTTTAGCGTGAGCACAGTTACGCACATCCGATCACGTCACCCTCCCCAGGCCATTCCATTGTTCAGTCCCTGTGTCTCCAGCTACCTCTAGCTACGCTCGTATCACCAAGAGTGGGAGCGTTCCCCTACCACCTTTTCACCGAAATCATTTAGTATTTAAGAATATTTATATTTATTACCCTGGAGTTCATACCAGTCACAATAATTTACTACTAGCGCCTTATAACATTAAATCATACAGTAATAACTTATAATTACCAAGAAAAAGAATACATTTGACTCCGAGAGCTTAGTGCATTGCCTGACAGGCAGCGCTAATTCCCAGTTCCGCCAATAGATGGCATCAGGGTGACACCAGCGCGCCCGTTTCTGACGTGCGGGCTCCAAATTACTGTCAGCCCACCATCATTTCAGTTCCGTTACACATGCCCCACTTCTTATTGAAGTATCTAACGGCGATAATTCAATAAGAAGTCTCTCCTATAATGAATCTGAAATTTTCGTTAAGCTTTTTACCAAGGGTTTTCCCTTTCTTACTGATACACCTCGGTACTTATATTACTTATTTAAAATTAAACACCAATTCTTTCTATCTTTCCTGCTTAACATTACATAAATGATTTACATATATTCTTTCCAATTTTCTTACTTCTAAACACAGTACACTTTAAACATCTTTCTTTACAAAAATTATAAATACACTTCTTTTATCTCAGGCAAGTAAAACACACGTTATGCGCCTATTATTTTATAGCCCGTCCTTTTCACTTTACCTCCTCACTTTTCTACCTCTTCCACAACACTTATTCACACATCTATTAAGGCTTTCTTAGAAGCTCAGTCTTTCCCAGTCTGTTTAGTCTCTACTTAAACTAGAAGTTTCCTTAGAATACTGCAACATATTTTAGTGAACATTTACCTTTCACATAGAACAAAAGAAACAAAACTATTTACATATTGGTTTACTTTAATATTTATTTATATATTTATTTTCAATCTGGTAAAATTCGTGGTTCATACCTTTTGAGATCCACTATGTTTCTTACTCCCAGGCGTTTGCCTGTTAATGGGTACTCTAAATAATAAGCATTCACATTGGGTATAGACACTATTTTAAATGGTCCTTTATATATATATTTAAATTTGCTGATCTCGTTATTAATTTCACTTGACTTTTCATGTGTTTTTACAAGAACGAGATCACCTATTTTGAATTTAGGATTCCTTACCTTTTCGTCATGCCGACGAATTCTCGCATCTGCTTGTTTTCTCATCTTGTTTTTTACTAAGTTCTTTTTACTATCATAATCTAATTCAACTCTATCTGGAAATTCTAGTAGGTCTTCTACTAGACTTTTACTTCTCGTCTTTTTCAGGATTTCTTCTGGAGTAAATCCAGTGCTCTCGTTTGTTAATGAATTCATGATTCCTTCGAATTCACTCACATACATGCCCCACTTCTTGTGGTTACTATGGCAGTACGTCCTAAATAACCGACCTATCTCACGTATATATCTTTCTGCCGGATTGCTTGATGGGTGATAAGCTGAGATATGAACCACTTCTACCTGTTTCTCAGTTATCCCAGCCTTCCACATTTTTGAGCAAAACTGAACACCATTATCTGATAGTATTCTCTTTGGCTTCCCTACTTTCACAAAATAATCACACACCATTTTATCATACACAGCTCTGGCAGTAGCTTTTCTCAAGGGATATAGCTTTATATACTTTGAGAAAAGTTCAACTGCTACAAATATGTACACAAAACCCCCCATGGTTTTCGGTAATGGTCCAAAGATATCTACTGCTACTATTTCTAATACTTCATCATGTTTTATTGATTGCATGGGCCCTTGATTAGTTGCATTTGTTACTTTCGCCTTTTGGCATAGATCACAAGATCTTATCCTCTGTGCTACCCTTCGTGCCATGTTGTTAAAGGTAATGCATTCATCTAACTTATCGGTACACTTCCGTGCACCACAATGGCCATATGCCAAGTGAACATAATCTATCAGCACTTCAGTGTGTTGTTCCGGCCAACATACTCTCCACTTCCCTGGATTATTTAATCTTTGAAGATACAGTACACCTTTATGCATTTTATATGAAGCCCTTATGTTAGTTGCGTCCGGATTGTCAAACTTGACCTTTACCGACTTGAGTGCATCATCATCACTTTGATATCTTCGCATATTCCGACATATTTCCCCAATTTTTTCTCTTCCTTCCGCTTTTTTGAAGTAATTCACCTCAAAAACATCTTCCCTAATCTTTACACTTTCTAGTGTCTCACATCCTTCCGGTAATCTCGACAAAGCATCCGGTACTGCATGTTCTTTCCCTTTAACATACTTGATCTCTATATCAAATTGTTGTAAAAACAGCGCCCATCTGGTCAACCTGTTATGTAACAATCTGCAGTCCTTCAAAAATATTAAAGCTTTGTGGTCTGTATGGACCACAGTCTTATGTCCCCATAAGAAAAGTTGAAATTTCCTAAAACCCCATACTATAGCTAAAGCCTCCTTCTCTGAAACCGTATAGTTTCTTTCGTACTTAGACATGGTTCTACTCGCAAATGCTATTTGTCTATGAGTTTTTTCCCCATCTATCATTACCTCCTGAAATATGGATACTCCCAATCCATAATCTGAACTATCTGTTGCCATGTGGAATGGTTCACACAGGTCAGGGTGCCATAACTTTATGTTTTTAGCCAAATTGTCTTTTAGCCAGTTGAATGCTGTTTCACATTCCTCAGTCCATATATACACACTGTTCTTCTTAAGTAGGTTGTTCAGATGTGGGCTATTGAACACCTGATCATCCACATACTTACGATAAAAAGAACAAAGTCCTATAAACGACTTTAGTTGTTTTTTATTCTTGGGAGCCGGACAATTTCTTATTGCTTTGACTTTATCGGGATCCTTTTCAATTCCCTCTGGTGTTACTATGTGACCTAAAAACTTTATTTCTTTCTTCACAAACTCGCATTTTTTCAGGTTCAGGGTCATTCCTCCTTTAATTAAAGCTTTGAACACCCTGTCGCATAACTCCATGTGCTCTTCCCATGTCCTTGTAGCAATTAACAGATCATCTACATAAACCGTGATTAGCGAACTAAGTTCACTCCCTAAAATTTTGTCTAAAGCCCGAATGAACACTAAAACGGAAGTATTTAGGCCAAATGGTACCACTGTGAAATGGTAGCATTTTCCATTGAATAAAAATGCCGTGTACTTCCTAGACTCCTCACTTAATGGGATTTGCCAGTATCCTGCAGTTAGGTCTAAACTAGTCATGTACTTTACACCATTAAACTTCTGCAATAAATTATCTATGTTCTCTGGACGATCCAACTCCCTCTTCACTACTTTATTCAGAGTACGAGCATCTATCACTATTCGTACACTTCCATCCTTCTTACCTACTATCACCAGTGGTTTATTATATGGGCTAGAACTCCGTTCAATGACCCCACATGAAACCATTTTATCTATTTCTTTTTGAACTGCTTCTTTCTTAGACAAGGGTACATTATATGGTGGTTTAAAGAAAGGTTCATGCTCCTCTACCTCCATGCAGTACTCATAATTTATCACTCGTCCCGGTTTGTCCGAAAATACCTCCTGATTTTCTTTCAGAATTTGCCATAGATCCTCCCTTTGGGCATCAGATAGTCCTTCCGTTTTTTCCACTACATTTCGAAGGAGTGTCTCCTTATTTCCATCTTCAACTATCTGCCTCACCAGAAACCAATCGAATTTTTGACCTATTCCTGAATCATGATCATCTCTAATTTCTACCCATGTCAGCTGGTTCTCTTCCATTACTCTAGATGATTCAAATGGTATTTCTAATACCGCACTATCAACTTAACAAACTATTATCCCTTTGTCACAATCTATAATTACTTTCTGTTTTATTAACCAGTCAATGCCTAAAATGATCTCGGCACTGAGCTCTGGAACTACTAAAAATGCATTCGAAAATTGCTTGTTTTTTTATCTTAAATTCCATCATCACTTGATGTTTAACAGGTTTACTACATTTCTCTGTCGCCCCTATCACTTTAACACCTGTTACTGGCATCATGACTACTCCTCGTTGCTCTTTGATCATCTCAAAAAATGCATGCGAAATAGCACTTATTTGAGCACCCGTATCCAACAATACATATAAATCGTACCCACATGCATTAATGGGCAGGATTGTTTGCATCCTATTGTCCTCTTTCATACTTTCTTTATCTTCCCATAATAAATGCTTTTCCACCGCCAAGTCTTGCCATATTATTTTTCCGGTTTTTATACTGACCATTCCATCTGGAGGTTTCTTTCTCCTTTTCATCCTAAATTCTTTCACCACTTTTTCCAGTAGTCCTTCGTCTAGGCTCTTTAATGCCATCTCGTTCTCATTCGAATCTGTCATGCCTGAACTCTCGGTTGCGGGATCGGAAACTTCCTCTACTTCTTTTTCTCCCAGGATGCTTTCTGATGATTCTGACGATAATTCCTCCTCCTTAGAAATATGACCTTCTTCGGATTCAAATAATTCTCGCAAATTATAATCCATTTCTCTACTTTCCCTTTGTTAGATAGTGCATTCGCCACTCTTACTTTCGTTATTTTCCCCTACTAATGGAATTCCAGTCTCACTCAACTCATTTGCTTCAGTACTACAGGGATCACAACACTCTTTCTCTTGGTTGGATACACTTTCTCTAATTTCCTTAAAAGAATCTTCATCACAGTCATGTACTCTTGCTGTCACTAGGTACACATCATAATCGGTATGACTCTGTGACACCGTCATATTCGGGTCCAAACTAATCACTTGAGTGGAAGATCTTTCTAATTATGCTGGCTGACGTTTGAGCTGATGTACATATTCTGCATACGAGGTAATTTCTGAATCGGCATGCGTCTCTGCACTATGCCCCTTTTTCTTATCCACCCTTTCCTCTTTAATTACTTCTCGATGCGATTCGTCGACTATTCGTATGAACCTTTTACCATAAGTCACATCACTCCTCCCTTGCCCCTGCCTCTCTGCACAGTTGCCATCCCTACCGACAAACAACGCCTTCTCTGACTCTTCCTTCATCAATTCGTCACTCTGACCTCGAATTGTACTTATTTCATTCACGTGAGCCTTCACATCCGACCGATATTCTTTTCCTACTTCATTTCCCTTAATAATTCCTCCCTGCTCTCTCTCCTCTGTTTGTATCCCTGCATTATACTTCGCAAAGTTTCGTTTATGTAACTGCTCTTCAGGCGAACGACGCACTATCCTACTATAGTACCGACTACTCCGATCTTCCCTGTATTTGGGCCATTTCTTTCTTTCCGCGCGCGTTAGGCCCTTGAGCTGCACGGTATTTAGTTTTCCTGATTTTGATAATGTATCCCGTTTCCCTGTTAGTGTCCTCTCCCTCGCTGAGAGTTACCTCCTCGACCTCTTCCTCTCATCATGTTAATTTGCGGTTCATTCCTACCACCTTTTACTATTCCATTCTGATTTCTGAAACCTCGAAACTCTCTAGTTTCACGCCACCTATCTTCATTCTCGATTTTTTCTAAAAATTCATCGAATGTTCGATGAGTGCCTCCTACATAACGCTTTGAATCGTCAGGTAGCTTTTTCCACAACTCCCACACTCTCCGATTCTGATCTACGATCTTTAAGATACTCCAAACACTTGAACCATCCTTCACAGTATTCTTTCATGAGCCCACGCCCATGTTCTGGCATTCTGGCGACAACGAATTCTCTCCACAACCTATCTCTCTGTTGTGTACTCCAGAATTCCTCAAGGAACTTTTCTTTGAAGTCTGTAAACTTCAAATTGTCGATATCCAAATTCAATCCCCAACGTTTAGCATGACCTGTTAAAGCGTCTATTACTAAATTAATTTTTTCTTTATCCGACATGTCTGTTGGTAAGACACGTTCACAATTTTTTATAAAATCCATTGGATGCCATCCACCTTGTTTCTTTTGAGGATCGTATTTTTCCTCCCTACTCAGTATTTCTGATTTTTGCGTTACCAGTGGGATACCACTACAGTTAAGAAACGTCTGATTCTGAACTTGCTGACTTAACAATTTTATCTCATTACGCAATGTATTTTCCTGCTCCTGCACAGATGCATCAAAACTCAACATGGTATTGCGGAGTGTTTCAATATCAGCTGCCGTTTCTTTAACAATCTCTTTCTTTACAACTGGTACTATCACCTGTAATTTACTTTCAATTATCGGTTCTAATTTTTCACTAACCAAAGGTTCCACTGATTTTTCTATTCTCTGAATTTCGGTATCAAATCTTTTCTCTATTTCTGTGACTTTTCTCTGAACATTTGTTATTTCAGCCCTAATGCTATTTACTGATTTGTTTACCTCTGTGATACGTTGGCTTTGCGTATTCAAAATATCTAAATTGGCTTTTATTTTACCAGATAGGTTTTCCTCCAATTGGGATATATGACTAGCCATTTCTGCTTTCAAACTAGCATTCCCTTCTCGAATTTGCGCCATCATCCTATTTAACAAACTTGTTAATTCCATATCCTCTCCCTTGTGACTTGCATCCACAGATACATTGGGTTCACTTTTCACTACCTTTGGTTTCACTTCCCGTTCCTCCTGTCTTGTGGGTGTGGATTCATCTATAAGATTTTCCAACCCTACAACAGTATCTATGGTCCCTAACTCTGGGTCTGACCTTGTAATGTTTTCGTCTTGCTTGTTACTATTCGACTCCATCTTAAGCTGCTGTATTTTGTGCCTAATAGAAATGTTTATTAAACCAAGTCTTACTTGTTTAACTCCTACTATTCGACTTTCTTTTGCTGCTTTGCAGGTTGTCGTCTTGAACTTACCAATTGTGGTATATTTGTCTACAACAGAATTTTAAATTTAAAATTTTCTTGAAACTACAAGTTTATATAAAACACTTTTATTGCAGCCATTATTCTACAAACTTGGTAAGTCCTGTCACGGTCGCCACATGCGACCGAACCGCCGAATCTTTCCATCAGTAAATGGGGTATGTTCTCAACTGACTCGGTTGTTTTAACCCCCTCCACTGACGGACTGACCCGCTTCCTAATTCCGTATGTATAAAGCCAATACGGACTTGTAGCTGTCACGCCTTTGCGCTTACTGCTACGTATTTAAACCGTAAATAGCTCAGTCCTAATGGTAAGAGGTAGTAGTGAATTCACGTTGTTAATCTTTGAAGACAGCACAGCTGCCACAAGCTCAGCTCACTTTTACTCCACTCCTACCCTCGCCATTGCACCACATTAATTAGGTGCTGCATGGACCTTGCTAAATTCACTTGCGTATACATTTTTGACCGTTACTCGCCAGTATTTACCTAATGATTAGTACACTCCTAACCGGACTATTTCCGAAAGAGCTGTGATGATTGAACGGGTTCGATCCACGGCCTACAGTGCCCTACAGTTCACACGGTAATACTGTCTACCTGACCCACTTAACTTGGTAGTGAGCTTATGTATCCAATCACCACTGCTAGCAGCAGTGGATAATCCTATCAGCACGACGAGAGCAGCAGACTTACCGTCGAATCCTCCTGAAAATACTTATAACTACGGTCGCCAGCTCTGAAGGAGAAAAAGAATAAATCAATTTTTTGGCTCGTTCCAAAGTGAAACGGCTTGAGTTGAATTTAAACTTAATTCTGAATATTACTCTTTCTGATCATTCTAGGTGATTCTACAAAGCAAATACTCTCTCAATTTCTGTGAGTTGGCTTGGTAATTACCGCCAAGACAATTTATGCAACTTAGGTTAACAAAATTCTATCCTTCAACTTATTTAATGATTTTGGATATTACTCTTTGGACAATTGATATAGAATTAGTTAAGTGACTTTACTTGAAAGGTTACTCAGAAAAATTTAAGTAACTATAAATAGGCGACTCATTCTGGGGTGACCATTGCTCTTTTCAACATTCTTATACGCTAAAGTATTCTACAACCAAAAGAATTGTAAATGAAAGAGGCGATGGTGGCCTCAGTCTGATTTCACTACACTATGTTTCAGGTTACTACACTTTACAATGAACAACATGCGTCGTAATTTTACTCATTACTATATTCTGTCCTCTGCACTTGCACAAAAGAAAACTGGTATTCTCCTTTTACATGTATACAAAGTTCGACTTAACAATTGCAAGCAGTCTTGCCTTGGGTAGACGTGTCGGTGCTGGTGGTGAGATGCATGTGGCTAACGCAGCTCTTCACGCCTCCTGCCCTCAATGGCGGCTGGAACTACGAGCTGTAGCACTCGTATAAGCTACTGCACGTCCGCCATAAAATCTGGGCGCAGGAACTCTTACAATCAGCACCAGTGGCATAGAGACGGCTTCGACAACCATTCGTCGCGTTCCACTCCACAAACGGCGACGATATTCGCCTCTTCGCTGTTGCACAATCACTTTAGCGTGAGCACAGTTACGCACGTCCGATCACGTCACCCTCCCCAGGCCATTCCATTGTTCAGTCCCTGTGTCTCCAGCTACCTCTAGCTACGCTCGTATCACCAAGAGTGGGAGCGTTCCCCTACCACCTTTTCACCGAAATCATTTAGTATTTAAGAATATTTATATTTATTACCCTGGAGTTCATACCAGTCACAATAATTTACTACTAGCGCCTTATAACATTAAATCATACAGTAATAACTTATAATTACCAAGAAAAAGAATACATTTGACTCCGAGAGCTTAGTGCATTGCCAGTTCCGCCAATAGATGGCATCAGGATGCACTCCCTGGCAGTCTCACACCAGCGCGCCCGTTTCCGACGCGCGGGCTCCAAATTACTGTCAGCCCACCATCATTTCAGTTCCGTTACAGGTTTGTCCTTATGATACGTGTCAAAAAGTTGTTAATCCTGCTACTTCACACGGACTCACCCGTAATACACTGAACAGCCAGAGAAACTGGTACACCTGCTTAATATCGTGTAGGGCTCCTCGAGCACACTGAAGTGGCGCAACACGACGTGGCTGGACTCAACGAAGTCTGAAGTAGTGCTGGAGGGAACTGACACCACGTATCCAGCGGGGCTGCCCATAATTCCGTAAGAGGACGAGGGGGTGGAGATCTCTTTACACATTGCAAAGACGGCTTGCTGTTAAGATCATTAAATGTATTGATGAGTAGAAGCTGAAAGGTGTGACAGTGCTCGTGGAAAAGATTACGGATTGCCCAAGGTCGAGTAAGTCAATGATGTGTAAATTACGACAGGAGAGATGTAACGCTGAGTGGAGTGGGATTCAAGTGCCTACACGCAACAAGATAGAGACAAGTGGCTACAATTTATATCGATTTACGATGTGGATAACTGTATCATTAGGCAGCCGTTTGTGCTATATTACGAAAAATACAAAGAATTACCAACTTTGCGAAAACTTCACAACTGCTGTTACACAAAACTGGACTTCAAGACTAGTGGGGAAGCTCGGAGCAGAATGATGCTGTCGAAGGGATTTGGTTTTAAAAGATTCCAAAATAAACAAGTCGTCAAGTGTGCGAATGAGAAGACAGTTTCAAAAAGGGCTTAATACACTGCCTGCCGAGACTAGGTGAAGTACCCTGGAGAGGAGGAAACTAAATGAAATTTCCCTGTTTGAGAGGGTAGAAAGTTAATTTTACAGTGAACCTAGCAGTATAAGCCCCCTGTGAGTGTCATAATGCCCTTGTATCCCTGTATAGTGGCTCGCCAACACAACTGAGGTACCCTGGATACTGGCACTGCCACTGGGCCGGAGCTGGTCCCACGTATGGGAGAGATCTGGGGATCTTGCCGGCCACAAGAGTACCTCAAAATCATACAGACGCGTGTCATATGTGCACTTGCATTATCCTCTTGAAAAATGGCACCACCATACTAACGAATGAGAGGTAGCGCATGAGAACACAGATGACTATGATGTACGGCTGTGCTGTCCACGTTCCCAAATTAATGAAAAAAACAAAGCAACTTGGTTAATACCACCGTCTCTGTAATGAACTGCAGTCACATGAACTTAGATTCTTTTTATATTTCCGTGTGTCAAGACAAAGTGTAACATCCCACCCGTCACTTATCTGGCTTTGGCGTGTGTTCACCCCAGGTAATTGACTAACAGATCAACAGACAGTGCAAAACTGCCGCAATATCAGATAACGCAAAGAAAGTAATTAGTCCCTGTGACTCCTGATTGAACTGTGGTGGCAGTGTTGACATTAATTGATTCAGAATTGATTCCTTTTCATTAAAAAGGGGTGCACATTGATGTTATATTCAGCTATTGAACACCAAATCCAAATGTTGAACATAAAATTAATTAAGAAAGTGACTTGGGATTTCAACTACTTGATTCAAAACAGATGCATTCGATTAGCACAAATTTATTTTAACTCTCGACCTTCAGCCATCACATTTCATGACTCTCCTAACAGGCAGTGGTAATAAATTGCGTTTACGTGGAGTAAAGTGCGATAAATAAAAATTAATTCCTATCGACTGACCCAGGCGTAATGCGAAGTGCGAGAAGAATTCTACAATACGCGGCCCGTGAAACCCTCGTGGAAACTTTGCCGACGTGATCCGACAAATTAATCAGTGGCCAAATTCGAGCCGGAGCGGGTGCAATATCACCGAATTCAGTGTGGCGGGTCGTCGTCGTTGTGTGGACGTCGGCCAACCTCGTGGTGCTGCAAGGCTGCACTCGTCTATTCACTCCTAGCTATCTTGCTCAGTTCATAGCTGAACGAAAACTTTCTATCACCGAGCTCAATCTTTCTGTTTGCTAAGTCCTAAACTGCAGAGATGTTCATTCTCTCTCAGGCAAGCTCAGTAAAGAACGCCACGTCCGCACTCTAGGCAAGCTGGACCGGAAGAGCGCTACGGAGACTTCTCCCAGTCCGCTCTTGGTCTCAGTTTCCCCTCCAGCAAAATCACTTACGCCAATTGCAGCGCAAGTCACATTAATTATGCGTCACTTCCTAGTGCCGACCAATGCCTGCTCTGGGAAGTGAACAAATTCCCACAAAATTTCCCTTCCTCTCAACTTCTGCTATTTAGCTCCTCCCAGGCTACCCATCAAGGTTAGCGTCGGCACAAAACACCAATTTTTCCGGAATTCTGACTCCCAGGAGAGTACTTCAAATTCCTTGGTCCTACATTCCCATCAGAGGCTGGCGTATTTCATTCTGTCGCTCTTCACCTGATTTACTTCAGACTCTGCAGACCATGAGTTCAGCATGAAGTTGCTATAGTCACGAACACGCATATATTGGCCTCTGTTGACCGCTCCACCGTAGCTTTGCACGGCTTTCTCGCATGTTTCACTGAAAATGGGACAACGGACATTTATCAACAGGTGTACAAGTTCTCCATCTGCTTCCTGGTACACCAGCATAGGGTCAACCACCCCGCCCTCACTATTACTCATCTTAAGGCAGCTCGAGGCCGCGCCCCGTTACAGCTTTCTCAGAGTTTGAGCCGTCCTAAGTTGCCTATTGACGCTTCCCTTTGCCGTTCCCCAGCACAGTCACGGTCAACTCTGAATACTTCCTTAGGATAGACTAGGCTCCAGTAAATCTACGCGTTTCCACAAAGTTTTCATGTCACGTGAATTACTTTAAACCACCACCCAACATTTTTGTTCAGCCCTAATGTTCACTCAATGTGAGTTTGGTGACCTTTAATGACTTCATGTAAGAGGCCTAGTTCTTGCCATCTTACAAAAGTTGCTAGGAACTACATGACCTACTGCAACAGAACATTGAGAAGATCACAATGAACTGGAGAAGATCTATTGGAACTAGGGAAATATTAGCAGTTTCTTTGAGGTAAGTTAATCAAAAATATACTCGCATCTATCTTATATGAACAGTAACCTACTTCAATATGTCAGTTAACATTTCAAACATAATAATAAGTAATATACATTACAAACACTAGTTATTATTTACAAATACCAATATCCAATATGATTGAGAATGGAACTCGTCATTGTCATAGAAGTGACGTAGATTTTCAAACGAATCATTGGCTGATGAGCCAATGGGATTCATACTGTGATAAACTGGGGCATATCTACCGAGCCATATGCCGTATTATTATTCATTCAGAAATACGGAGAATTATCAGACTGCAATGGAGAGCGGAGAGTGGATACTCCATGTGAGTGAACAGGTGTACGAAGCTCTCTCATCTCTGTTGGTTGGTTGGTTGGTTTTGGGGAAGGAGACCAGACAGCGTGGTCATCGGTCTCATCGGATTAGGGAAGGATTGGGAAGGAAGTCGGCCGTGCCCTTTCAGAGGAACCATCCCGGCATTTGCCTGGAGTGATTTAGGGAAATCACGGAAAACCTAAATCAGGATGGCCGGACGCAGGATTGAACCGTCGTCCTCCCGAATGCGAGTCCAGTGTCTAACCACTGCGCCACCCCGCTCGGTCATCTCTGTTCTTACAAAGAGTGTAGCCAGCTCTTTCTACAGTATTGCTAGTGTTGTTGCCTGGAATTTTCTGAACATGTCAACATAAGTGAGAAACAAGTTATCTATGCCATCAAACTCACTTTTTGCAGATATTTGGCTACAGGCGACAGTTTGCAGACCATCACTTTTTATTTCTGCTTGGGTCGTTCAACTGTTCGCAAGATAGTGTGTGAAGTTTATCGAGAAATGTGGTGTCACCGCCAGACACCACACTTGCTAGGTGGTAGCCTTTAAATCGGCCGCGGTCCGTTAGTATACGTCGGACCCGCGTGTCGCCACTATCAGTGATTGCAGACGGAGCGCCGCCACACGGCAGGTCTAGAGAGACTTCCTAGCACTCGCCCCAGTTGTACAACCGACTTTGCTAACGATGGTTCACTGACAAAATACGCTCTCATTTGCCGAGACGATAGTTAGCATAGCCTTCAGCTACGTCATTTGCTACGACCTAGCAAGGCGCCATTACCAGTTACTATTGATACTGAATCATGTACCGACAAGAGCGACGTTCACCATTAATGGATTAAAGTTAAGTATTCCACCAGCTGCGTCCGTTTTTTCTAAATTCTAATTTCCTTGTCCTGTTCCAGACCTCACGCCAGCCTGCGTGAGCTAAAACGCGTGCCTTTCGGTTTCCTCTAGTAACACGGTGTTGGCTCTCCTGCCAACCACAACAAGAAATGTGGAACATTTTTCAGCCAATCTGTTTGTGTCCTCCAACGCCACAGTGTGGACCAAAGCTGAGGAAGATTTTTCAGCACTATGGGGTTTTCCGAATCGTGTTGGAAGCATAGATGGAAAACCCATCAAATTAAAATGTCCCAAGAATAGTGTACCTGACTACTATTGTTACAAAAATTAGTTTTCACTCGTTTTTTCAGCTTTGGTAGACCCACTCCAAAAGTTTTTGGCCGTTTATCTAGAAAACTATGGACGACATAGTGGCACTACTAGTTTTGAGAATTCAGTATTCTACCGACAATATATTGCTGGAAATAAAATTCTACCTCCAATCCCACTACACACAAATCCCCGTTTCTCACGTTATCGTTGGTGACGAAGGCTCTGCACTTCAAAGGTACCTAATCACACCTTATCCAAAAGCCGAAAAAAAATCTCAGGAAAAAAATGTTTCAATGTACAGCTCTCTCGAGCATGTCGTGTCGTTGGAAGCGCATTCGGTATATTGGCTACGAAATGGCGTGTATTTCTGAGAGCCACAGATACAGATGAGTTAGCTGCAGATTACATAGTTAAAGCAGCTTGCAGTTTGCATAACTTCATTGAAGAATGAGAGTGAATGTTCAGCTAATGATCAAAGTGAAGAAGTCATACGGCCTGTGCAAGCGGTGTTGCCAACGTATGCTACCAATCGGAGATCAACCCATGTTGCAATTCGAGTCCTCGAAACTTTTGCTGATTATTTTGTCAGTAGGACATAAATTCAATAGACATTGTTTGTTGTACTTGTCGGTGTACCTAATAATAAATAATAACTACATAACAAAATAATTTTGTGAAATAAAAACGTATTCGTACTTACTAGTGACATTCAGCTCTCCTGCAATCATGGCTCATGTTCCTGCTTTTTTCACATTTTTGTAGACACTCGTCTACGCAGATACTGGATGGTTCGCGCTGTCTGCTTCAGAAGCACGCTTTACAAATACATGAAACACGAGAACGAAGAAACAAAAGTTTACACAAATTAAGGGTAGATCGTGAACACGACCTCCTCCATTTGCCTTCGGGGAAATGAAGATGTGACGGTAGGATGACGTCCAGCGAAAGAAATAAAGTAATTTACGACCGCCGGACACAAAAAATGGGTGTTACCAGCAGGAAAAAGAGATATGTAAGCAGGTGCTGAGCAGCTGAGTATTTATTTGCTTATCTAATCTACCAGAACCATTTTTCACGAATGAAACATGAACATCAATTCACTTACGAAGTACCAGAGACTATCAGTTCCTTGCATAGATATTTAATCAACATCTCTGAACAGGCCGCTTCCTTATTGTCTAATTTCAGCTCCTATTCCGAAAAGCTCCTCGAGTATGAAATGTAATTATATGGTCATTTGGACAGTAAAGTCTGTTTCCTAACACGAAGATGCTTACTAACAGTATTATGGAAACAGAACAAAAGTTGCTTTCGATATAAATAATCCACTTCGGTAGATAAACTGCTTCATCACTGAGGCATCAGTTTAAATACTCCTTCCTCATACCATACGGTAACATGACGGGTCAACTCGTGTGCACCTGTTCACCAAATCTTAAGTTTTCAGCAACATTTCAGGATTCCTCCCGCATTCATCAAATCTTCACCATTAATTGCAAGAAGAGTTCGTTTAATGCCTTAATGTCTACGTTTGTCCTCATGTAAAAGCTGTATCACGGCTCCCACTTTTACGTTGACGGAACTAACAATCACAGAGTTCATTGTTAAAAATTACTACACAATGTGAACCGCGCTAAACAAAGCACGGCTCTTCACTGAACGCACAGAACGAGTAATATGCGGCGCTAGATAGTTGCGCAAACGTTCCTCAATTTCCCAATGTCCCTTCTTTCTTCAAGTGTGTTCATAACAAACAATTACGAGACTACTCCCAAAAGTAGGGTCTCCTTTTTTTTGTATAAGTACCGAACTCTGTTTAGAGTGCTTCACGCGCTGTGTCTAAACATGCGAACGCAGCGCTGAGGCGCTCAGGCTTTGCTTGGTAGCCGTTGAGAATGGAGCTCCCGTTGGATGTTACCGCCAAGTGCGAATTGCGCACAGTTATTCGGTTTTTGAACGCAAAGGGCACTGCACCGATTGAAATCCATTGCCAATTGACGGAAGTGCATGGTGAATCGTGCATGTGTGTCAAAAATGTTCGTAAGTGGTGTAGAGAGTTTGCAGCTGGTCGGACAGAAATTCACGACGAACAGCATGGCGGCGAGCTGGTATGACATGGGCATACATAAACTGCCACAGCGTCTACAAAAATGCATCGACAGAAATGGTGATTATGTCGAAAAATACACTCCTGGAAATGGAAAAAAGAACACATTGACACCGGTGTGTCAGACCCACCATACTTGCTCCGGACACTGCGAGAGGGCTGTACAAGCAATGATCACACGCACGGCACAGCGGACACACCAGGAACCGCAGTGTTGGCCGTCGAATGGCGCTAGCTGCGCAGCATTTGTGCACCGCCGCCGTCAGTGTCAGCCAGTTTGCTGTGGCATACGGAGCTCCATCGCAGTCTTTAACACTGGTAGCATGCCGCGACAGCGTGGACGTGAACCGTATGTGCAGTTGACGGACTTTGAGCGAGGGCGTATAGTGGGCATGCGGGAGGCCGGGTGGACGTACCGCCGAATTGCTCAACACGTGGGGCGTGAGGTCTCCACAGTACATCGATGTTGTCGCCAGTGGTCGGCGGAAGGTGCACGTGCCCGTCGACCTGGGACCGGACCGCAGCGACGCACGGATGCACGCCAAGACCGTAGGATCCTACGCAGTGCCGTAGGGGACCGCACCGCCACTTCCCAGCAAATTAGGGACACTGTTGCTCCTGGGGTATCGGCGAGGACCATTCGCAACCGTCTCCATGAAGCTGGGCTACGGTCCCGCACACCGTTAGGCCGTCTTCCGCTCACGCCCCAACATCGTGCAGCCCGCCTCCAGTGGTGTCGCGACAGGCGTGAATGGAGGGACGAATGGAGACGTGTCGTCTTCAGCGATGAGAGTCGCTTCTGCCTTGGTGCCAATGATGGTCGTATGGGTGTTTGGCGCCGTGCAGGTGAGCGCCACAATCAGGACTGCATACGACCGAGGCACACAGGGCCAACACCCGGCATCATGGTGTGGGGAGCGATCTCCTACACTGGCCGTACACCACTGGTGATCGTCGAGGGGACACTGAATAGTGCACGGTACATCCAAACCGTCATCGAACCCATCGTTCTACCATTCCTAGACCGGCAAGGAAACTTGCTGTTCCAACAGGACAATGCACGTCCGCATGTATCCCGTGCCACCCAACGTGCTCTAGAAGGTGTAAGTCAACTACCCTGGCCAGCAAGATCTCCGGATCTGTCCCCCATTGAGCATGTTTGGAACTGGATGAAGCGTCGTCTCACGCGGTCTGCACGTCCAGCACGAACGCTGGTCCAACTGAGGGGCCAGGTGGAAATGGCATGGCAAGCCGTTCCACAGGACTACATCCAGCATCTCTACGATCGTCTCCATGGGAGAATAGCAGCCTGCATTGCTGCGAAAGGTGGATATACACTGTACTAGTGCCGACATTGTGCATGCTCTGTTGCCTGTGTCTATGTGCCTGTGGTTCTGTCAGTGTGATCATGTGATGTATCTGACCCCAGGAATGTGTCAATAAAGTTTCCCCTTCCTGGGACAATGAATTCACGGTGTTCTTATTTCAATTTCCAGGAGTGTAGCTGTAAACTGATGTAAACCACTGTAGAAATAAACAGGTCTATGTACTTATATAAAAAAGGAGACCTTACTTTTCGGATTACCCTCGTATTTAAAATTTATTTTGGCTCTTCATTTATGTCAGATTTTAGATATCATGCTCAATGAAATATTTATAGCACCTTTATTTATTGATGCACAATGTAGTACAAATTATTCTTTTTAACTGACCAAATCATGCGATTTGATTAAACGTTGTAATAATTACATTGACAATATACTTTGCTGTAGCCAGTGCCGCACGAACTTTTATCTTAGGGTTACTATCCTATTTTCTCGTTCAACAACAATTACTGCAACTACCTGGCGTGTGCAGAAACGAAGAGTCTACAGGCAGATCAGAGGCAAAGTGCTAAACGTTGTTATACATCTTTTCCGTGGTAGAAGTGCAGGAAACGTCGCTAGTACACTTACAAAGCCCACCGAAATGTTACCGAAGAAGACTAAAGCGATTTATGGCATTTGTTTTAGCGAACTTCAGTTGTAATGAGCAACCGAAATATTTCGTAGCAGCCCAAGAGAGTCTTTCAATTTTTTCTTAATTTCCAGCATTTCCAGTCCTGTCTGTTTTTCCGTTTCGGCCTGGATGTAAAATTTCTACGTTTATTATATATTATGTGTTTGGCTTCCACAAACTGTTACGTGAATGTGTAATAAGTTTTGAGAGATTTCCAATTTCAGTGCTGTGCCGTCAATATTTCACAGACTGATATATATGTCTCAGCTATGAGACACGATTCACATTTTTTTCAGATGCTCGTGCATAAAGCTAGTGGACAGCAAGAGGTGTTATGTAGATTTTTGTTAACTGTTTCAATAGTGTAGTAGGCGACTTCGTTCCAAGACAAGTAGTATCCTCTGAACTAAACTGTTCTACGCGAAACTACCTGCGGAGAATGTGGTTCGTACTACGCTCGAAAGACATGAAAATCGGTCTCTACAATGTTAGATGTACAGTATAGAAGCTAGAAACAGGTGAAATGATTCCCATTCGCAGGCCATTAGCGAAACATATATGTAAAGATGTAGAAATTTAACATTCAGCTCAAAATGACAAATTTACTGGGCTAGATATTACGAAAATAATAAAACGACAAAAAACAAAAATGAGGATTCTCTTGGACTGACCCTAAATGATCAAAATCGTTTCGTTACTTATCACTGCTGGATGCCAATAAAATACCAGGTTACAAATCCGTTTAATTTCCCACTCTTGTTCAAAAATGTTCAAATGTGTGTGAAATCTTATGGGACTTAACTGCTAAGGTCATCAGTCCCTCAGCTTACACAATACTTAACCCAAATTATCCTAAGAACAAACACACACACCCATGCCCGAGGGAGGACTCGAACCTCCGCCTGGACCAGCCGCACAGTCCACGACTGCAGCGCCTGAGACCGCACGGCTAATCCCGCGCGGCTCACACCCTTGAATTATTCTTGCTTCTTTGGCGTTTCAACAATGTTCACAATTGTTGTGCTGTATTAGTAGGTGTAATTTTATGGATTAGTACTTAATATTTGTTTTGTATTTGTTTCTAAACTCGCAAACGTGTCGTATTAACATTGTAAAGAAAAATACCGTTACACCTAGGGAATGAGAAAATAAAAAATTATGGAACAATAGAAAAGAGTGTGTCACTGCAATGCAGTGTAGGTTTATCGTGCTCGAGGTATCTACAAGCGAAATAACGGAGCAAGCAAGAGATAGTAGCGCTAGTATCAAGCAGCACGGCTTCACCTGTTGCTTCCTTCAGTTTGGCAAACGCATTTTCAAGGAAATCCGTCGCCGCTGCAGCTGCCGTCTCTTCGGCCATCGTCTGAGCAGCATCGTTTGAACTCGTTGAGTCTTGATGTACCATAGGGCGACTCGTAGGAAAAATTCGTCTTTCTAAGCGCTCTAGCTCCAAACGTCGTTCCTCTACCTGCACTCTGATAATTGAAGCCGACTTGTAGCTGACGTTCTTCCATAAGATATAAAACTTTATATCTCACTTTAGCAGTACACACTCGCTGGACTATGTGACCAAAATTATCTGGACAGACGAACAAAATCAAATTTTGGTATATAACGAATTTTATATGTAAACCGCTTATCTTTACTGTGGTGTAGTCGTAGCCATCGACAACATTCTTCGTATTCACATAATTTTTGAGGGCCCTGTCATCACCATTTTAGCCTTACGTCAGTCTAAATATGTTTTACTGCACGGAGTTGCTAGTTTGACAATAAACAATCAAGGAGTAGATAGTGTGGTAAATAGGTATATTCACATAAGAAAAAGTGCGACTCTGGTTCTTATTACACGTGGTTGAATTTGGCGAGTAAAGCGTCAGAAAAGGTGTTCCCGTGAATTTGGTGGCACAAAGCTACTTCCAGGCAAGAAATTTTGGCTCCGTTCGCCGCCTAGGTTGCTGTCAATGTAGGATTGCTCTTAAGGCAAGCTCCTAGTCATACGCCATTGCTTACGTCCGGTCTGCGTATAGCGCTTTTCTGGGTAGTGTGGAAGACCGAAATCAGTGCTGGTGAAGTGTATTGTAGCGTCTGAGTGTTTGTGCAGAAATATGAAAACGAAAGATAGGGTGGAGATGAACTCCAATACTGGAACACAATCTACACCTGATCCAAAGAACCATAGGGACCAGAGAGTCTCTATTTGACGGAAGAACCACCTTCAGTCAACAACACATTGAGGAAAAGTCTGATCTATACGAGGGTATTGCCGCACATACCTCTGATTAATGAATGTATGCTACCACTTCACACGCGTAATCGTCAAAACCATTCGATGACAATTTTTATTACGTCGCTATTAATTTGCACGTTGTCTGCCATCGTGACCCCGCTGTTTGGCCCGTACCGCCAAAGAGACGAGTGAGGGGTTTAACTACACTTTTTTTTGGAAAGTTACCGAGAGTTTAATGAATTGCTTGAACTTGAGCTTTCAGTAGCCTCCCCAGAGAAATAAGTGGAACGGGTTTCAGGTGAAGATCTGCGGCTCTCTGGACACGGTCTCTTGCAGTACGACAGTGGAATCTGATACCAGCGTGCAACGGAGGAAATACAGGGCATCCACAATTAAAGTACCAGTTTCAAAACGCTGTAGAAAGAGAACCACTATTCAGAATGTCGTCAAATTTGAACAGAATATTATTGACGCAGGGGAAACATCATGGAACAAAAAAAAATTAACGAAACTTTTACCAGTAGATGGTACTGTAAGAGTCTTCACGTAAATAGGGTTGGCTATAAATGACAGATGAAGCGCAATACGACGGCTATGGTTCAAGTTGCCCATTAAACCATCAGTACTGTTCAATGTACATGAATGCACTAGTTCGGCAGTCAACAGTTGTGGTACTGTTAGTTAGGTAAGTCCATCCACCACGGTAAGGGCGTACCATATCGGATGGGAAAAATGGGTTTTTAATTATCCTGAGGCCAAAAATCGCACGAAAAACGAAATGAAATCGGTATTGAATTGTACTGGGGCCAAAACCAGCATAAAAAGCAAAAAGCCGTCGGGTTCAAATTATCGAGAGACAGGCGCAAGACATGTTCAATATGCTGTCAACCGTTTTCAGCCACAAGTTGAAATCGAGAAACAGCATGTTTCACAACAGGTCGAGTGTCTTGGGGGTTACATTCAGAATGCATTGCGCAATGCGTGCCTCCAATTCAGCTACGTTCGTAACTAGAAGACTGAACAGAACTTCTTTCAAATAACCTCACAGCCAGAAGTGACGCGCTTTATGATCAGGCTGTAGGGAAATGACGGATGATAATTGTAGCGTCTGTGTCGGCGTCCGCACCTGCTGCTGTGTAATGTGCGGCGGACCACCATCTCGCGTAAAAATGGTCCTACTGTAACAACAACGACGTTGTACTATTGTACATATAAATAATTTTTTTTTCCATCTGATTTTTCGTTAAACTTGAGTACTTGATGTTCTGATTTCATTTGTTTTCTTGTTTCGTGTCATTGTGTTAAGAAAACTGTAAACAAATTTTCAATGTGAATATTAATGTTTATGTCAAATGTCAAGCAATATTGTAATAGAATTGAAAGGTAACAAATGTTGAAACTGTTGTAACATGTTTAAAATTGTAACTGTGCGTCTGGTCCATACGTAGGCAATGTGTTAGGATATGTGGAATGCAAAACCTCGGGTGAATACCCGGCCTGTAAGGGAGCGGTAAAAGGTGGATGGCAGGCGAGCGCGGGAAAATGCGCATGGGCACTGCACGGCACAACGGGCTCAGCTGTAGCAGTAGTAGATGGAGTTTGGCATTGGTCTGAGCAACACGTTCTGGAGCGAGGAGGCTCTCTTGGAAGACGTAGTTTCATTGAGCCTCGGGTATGCCGTTCCAACGCCCATACGGCATGGCAAAATTCCATAGGCACTAAACGGAAAAGTATTGCGACGCTAAGAAGAATTAAAGTGCCGATACGTCAAGAGCCATAGCTGTGGTTGTATGTGTGCTCTGTGCCTCGCCATCTCGCCGCCGCCAACCGCCGCATCGATACAAACCGGTTGAAACTTTTAGTACTGTATTCGTATGGACCAGTGTTACTTTTGTTCCATACTGTTCAATAACAACTTAAATTTTACCAGAACTTTCCTATCATTTAATTATCCTCACAACTAACCTAGATAGGGTTCTTTCCAAATGTTGTGCAATCCGAGTGTCCCGAAATGAAAAATTAAATTTTGTGTTAATAATAATTACTTGCAGACCTAACTATGTTAGAATGGTGTTTAAAGAATTGTTTTGTTAATGAACCAGTAAATGAATAACGAAGGTCTGACAAAGTTGGAAGATAACTTTAATATTGATTTAGTAATGAAGTTAAATTATTTCGAGACAGATATAAAGGTATTTAAATGAGTAGGAAATAAGATAAAGAGAGTAGTAACTCATATATTGGAAATCTTGAGCGCATAATGGTGTCAGTAATTAATTTTTTTTTTTATACAGTGATCATAACAGTTTCAGGGTCCCCCCCCCCTTTTTTTTATTCATTTGATTTCTGAAGTGTTTTAAACTGATTTGACCAGCAGAGTTAAAGTCAATATAAAAGCCAAAATTTATCAGTGTTTTACCTTTATCAAAATTGACATTGTGTGTGTGATTCGAAAGTGCTATTTCTAGGGTAACCTACGCCAGATTTTAATCAGATCAATAGACAGTACGAAGTTTTGTAGTATACATTATAGTGTAGTGTTGTGTATTTATAGTTTTTCCATATTAGTACAGAACGTGAAACTATCAGTTCAGTAGATTTTCTGGTTCTAAAATTTACTATATTACATGTTGTTTTGCATGAACGTACATCAACTTGTACAGAGAAGAAACTCAGTTAATGCCTAATTAGGCTGGCGACCGTATTATTAACAAATTGGTAGCATCTTCTGTGTTGCTTTTTGTCCGTCCTGACGTGTAGTTGTATTTCGGACTTATTTGACGTATCATTGTTATTACAGAGTGGGTGTAAGTCTGATTTGCCACCATTCAGGTACACGCGGTCAATATATATACAAAAATCCTGTCTTGTAAAGTGAACCCCATTCACTTATCATAGTACAGGGTTTAATGAGTATTGTGTGCCCCAAGCGCACGTTACACTACCCATACAACCACGCTGTTCAAGAGTTAGAATGGCGGTGCTGCGGAAAAGACTCTCATAGCATTTACCAGTGACTACATATAACAGGACCGGCAGGACTCCTTCCTCGAAAAAATATGGCCCTATGATAAATGATGCCGTCAACTCGCATTTGCAGAATGAAGTGGTACCTGCTGATGTGCCTGCGGATTTTACATTGCTCGTGTTCTGCAATTCTGTGTATTGACATGTTCTAGGAGATGGAAATTGGCTCGGCCTGTCCACAGAACGTTCCTTGACCATTCAGTGTCCTCTTCCATGCGAGCAAGAAATTCTAGAGCGAACATTGGTCTTGCTGGCAGGTTTGCAGCAAGCAACTCATGAGTATGGGTAACTTTGTACGGATAGCGATGTAGGATGTTTCGCAGGAATTTATGCAGCGTGCTCGCAGTCATGTCCAACGTTCGGTCAATTCCGCATGCACTGCATTTTTTCACACCACCGCTCGGCCTATCCTGCAGTAAAATGAAATGAAATGATTGTACGGTATTGCTGGCCATGAGGCCCCATCCGGGGAAGATCGGCCGCCGAGTGCGAGTCTTGCTGCAGTCGACGCCACATTGGGCGACTCGCGTGCCGACGATGAGGATGAGATGATGATGAGTATAACACAACACCCACTCCACGAGCGGAGAAAATCTCCGACCTGGCCGGGAATCGGCCCCGGGGCCCGCTGCATGGGATGCAAGCACGTTACCATTCAGCTAAGGGGGCGGATCGTCCTGGAGTATTGTGGCCGCATTTTCGACACACATTGGATCAACTGCTTTTCTCCCTCTGCCTCATTCCACTTCATAAGATACTGTCTTTTCGGATTTTGTAATCATTTTCTCCATACCTTTAGCCAACATCGGACCAATGCCTTGTTTCATACTCTTCAACGCCCAGTATTTCTGCTGGGCTACTGGTGCACACTCCCCGTCCTTGTAAAAGAGCTTTACCAGTAGCGTGCGATCCTTCATGGAGACAATCACGTTGCGCGTCTCGGACGCAAACTGACGAACAGCCGTATTCGCACCTCTGTTGATGTGCGAATTCTGAGGATTACAGTCGGATAATTTTTTATGTTTGTTTGTTTGTTCAATGACGTTTCCCTCTGTATTAGTATTATACTATTCAAATCTGACGTCATTCTGAGCAGTTGGTCTCTTTCTACAGTGTTTTGAAACAAACTTCAATTATGGGCTGATAGCAACAGACACTTCGGTATAACACAGTGATGTACCAAAGTGATGTACCAAAGTCATGGATAGTAGCTTGTATGTACGTAAGTGGTCAAAGCATCGCACGCGAGTTGAATTAAAAAGCAATTTATCAGTTGGATTCTTTGCGATATTTCCATTAACGCGCTTAGTCTAATGCCAACGATGCAACTTACGCGAGATCCAATGCAGAACTGCAGTTGAAGCAAAATTAATAGGAAATTCCATATCGGAAATTATTCGATCTTCGCACAGTCTTCTAACAAAAATGTCAAATGTAGCGAGAGTAACAACTAAAAGAGAGCATCTCGTAGCTTGTACACACTAACGATCTGCCACGCTTGTTTTACTGTCATTTGCTGCCGACATCTGAGAAAATTCGTCTGTGGTGACAAATAAGCGACATGCATCATTTCACTTCCACAACAAATGATTTCTGACAGAAGTGTCGCCTCGCGGATTGGCCGTGCGGTTTGAGGTGCCATGTAACGAATTGCGCGGCCCCTCCCGCCGGAGGTTCGAGTTCTCACTCGGGCATGGGTGTGTGTGTTGTTCCTAGCATAAGTTAGTTTAAGTAGAGTATAAGTAGGGGGACCGATGACCTCAGCAGCTTGGTCCCTTAGGAATTCACACACATTTGAACATTTGATAGAATTGTCCATGTGAGCGGTGTAATGACGTTTGACGTTGATGGGACATGGCATCTTTCTGAACAAATGCAATAAACTAACGAAAGGGCTTATTTTTCTTTTGTAGTCCAAAGTTCCACAATATTTGAGTAGTATTTACCAGATATTATTTTACTGTTTCAAGGTAATCTATAAGATGAACCTGTTTTGCACTCATAACATGCTGGTTCGACTCCCAGCCGGGTTGGGGATCTTCTCTGCCCGGGGACTGGGTGTTTGTGTTGTCCTCATCATTTCGTCATCACCATCATCATTTGTGACAGTGGCTAGAGTGGACTGCGAAAAAATTGGACTGTGTAACAACTGGGGCTTTGTACGGGTGCTGATAACCGTGCAGTTGAGCGCCCCACACATCATTGTCTTTCCGGGAGATGAAATCCATTTCGCCGTTTTTTATGCAAGGCTACCAGTTTCCAGCGATTACTGTCGCTGTTGTTTCGTTTCCTGCGTGAAGTAGAGGATCCATGTCTCATCCACAATAACAAACGAGTGTGCGTAATTAGCTGGTTCTATTACGCAACCAACGAAACGTTCGTTTTTGCAATCGCTTGTAGACAGTATTTAACTACTGCGGCGTCTGTAGTGTGCCCCATCTTAGTTGACTTTGAACGATAGTCTTTCTTCTGATATGCCTTTAATGTAAGTGATATCTTACGTATTTAGTCACCAACTGTCCGATACTATTTTGCAATTGTTTTCATGCTTGGCTGCGATTTTAGAACACTTCTCACGTGGATCGTCTTCAAGTGATGCAGTGCACGTTGGAATTCACTCACCCATTTGTGAGCTGTTGAAAATGATGAAAACTATTTATAAACCTTCACCGACATTGGATATACACCGAAGCGCCAAGGAAACTGGTATACGAATGCGTATTCAAATACAGAGATATGTAAACGGATCGGCAACGCATGTGTCTGGCGTAGTCGTTTGATCGGTTGCTGCTGCTACAACGGCAGGTTATGAAGATTTAAATGGGTATGAACGTGGTATTACAGTCGGCCCGCGAGCAATGGGACACAACATCTCCGAGGTAGCCGTGAAGTGGGGATTTTCCTGTACGACCATTTCAAAAGTGTACCGTTAGTATCACCAGTCCGGTAAAACATCAAATACCCGACTTCGCTGCGGCCGGGATCAACAACTGTCAGCGTGCGAACCATCAACGAAACATAATCGATATGGGCTTTTGGAGTCGAAGACCCACTCGTGTACCCTTGATGACAGCACGATACAAAGCTTTACGCCTCACCTGGGTCCGTCGACACTGACATTGGGCTGTTGATGACTGGAAACATGTTGTCTGGTCGAACGAGTCTTGTTTCAAATTGAATCGAGCGGATGGACGCGTACGGGTGTGGAGACAACCTCGTGAATCCATGGACCATGCATGTGAGCAGGGGACTGTTCAAGCTGGTGGAGACTCTATAATGGTGTGGGTCGTGTGCAGTTGGAGTGATGAGACCCCAGATACGTCTAGATATGACTCTGATAGGTGACACATACGTAAGCAACCTGTCTGATCACCTGTATCCATTCATGTCCATTCTGCATTCCGAGGGACTTGGACAACTCCAGCAGGACAATGCGACAACCCACACGTCCAGAATTGGTGCAGAGTGGCTCCAGGAACACTCTTCTGAGTTTAAAAACTTCCGCTGAGCACCAAACTCCCCAGACATGAACATTATTAAGTGTGTCTGGGTTGCCTTGCAATGTGCTGTTCAGAACAGATCTCCACCTCCTCGTTCTCTTACGGATTTGTGGACAGCCCTGCAGGATTCATGGTGTCAGTTCCCTCCAGCACTACTTCAGACATTAATTGAGTCGATGCCACGTCGTGTTGCGGCACTTCTGCGTTCTTGTGGGGGCCCTACACGATGTTAGGCACGTGTACCAGTTTCTTCAGCTCTTCTGTGTATTTCCGTAGGCAATAAACTGCCGAAAATAAGAAATTTTATGTATAAAAAGTTTTCGGTTTGCTTCTCACGTCAATCTGGGTACAATTTCGATTTTTCGACGAGAACATCCTTCGTCTTCGGCAGCAACAGGTGACCATCGTGGCTGCCGCTATTGTAACCATATATAGCCCATAGACGGCTCGTGACTGATCGGCATACGTCAGTACATTTCGTCCATCTTGATTTTATTGATATGTTGACGACACATTTACGGAACGCACACTGATTTATATCTTAGCTCTCGGTGTTAGCTCTTAAGCACGTTAACAATAGCGCTGCAACTGTTTGTGACAGCGGCAACTTAGATTCCGAGATTAATAATCTGGAGTACGTGTTCCGAAAGAACGGTTATGGAGCTCTACAAGAAACAAGAACACGAAAATGTTGGGTAACCACGTGACGATCTACCTATTGAACTTCTTCCCTTCTGTGGTGTTACATCGAGCAAAACAGGTAGATTGTTGGGAAGGAAGAGGCAAAAGACCTATTTTTCGATCGCCCAACAAGATAAAGGAGATACTGCGGCCGGTTAAGCACAGTCTCCGTTTGTAAGACTCCTTGTTTGTGAGGAAACAATTACATCGGCCAGTCAATCCCTACCGTTATCGATCGCTGTGCAGAACACCAAAGGCACACTAAAAAATCAAGGTCTCTGTAAATCAGCAGTTGATGAACACAGTCTCAAAAATAAGTACAGGATTCAGCTGAATGAAACTACGTGATGGGATTCTGTTATCAAAGAAACGGTAGAAATTAGAATATGCGAGACCAGTTTCAACTGGGACAGCGGCTATAATCTTAGTAGGGCGTTGATGCGAACTCTCGAGCTGAGCAGACACAGAGACACAGATGAATACCGTGAATTGTTTACGCGTGACTTGACTTACATTTTTTCGCAACCTGTATCAGCATAACAAACACAAAATTTTATTCAGATCTTTGTACCTGGATGGAGAGTTTTCTCAATCAGTCGTCCTTAGTTAACTATGTGGGTAAGAGATTTGGCCGCAGAAAGACAATGTTCTGGGTTCGAGTCCTGGTCTATACAAAGTTTTGATCTACCAGGAAGTTTCAAAATTACGCTCACTTGCAGAAGAGTGAACGATCCATTCTGGTTCTGAAAGCAGTTCGTCGCGCTATGTGGGTCATACATGACGGGTCCCAGCACACCTCAGTTTGGATGTACACCGGGTTTTGAGCAAAACCTTGTCAAGGTGAAGGGTCGGGCGCACCAGCCTGCCAGCTCTTAGTACTTGTGCTTCAGGGAACATTTGAAAAGCGTAAAATACGCTACCCAGGTTGACAATATCAAAGATCTGGAACTGTGCATCTATATCAGCAGCTTAAGCGAGTCCAGGTATCACAAACAGACTTTGCCAGTCCGTGTCGAGGGGCCGCCAAGCACGCATTGTCAATAAAGACAAACTGTTTGAGCATCTCCTTGTGTGGCCAGTGCACATCACCTAAAGCAGCAGTGTTGTAGGACATATAATCTAGGGATCAGTTGCCCCCCCCCCCCCCCCCCCACGCCCCTCATCCCTCACATCTAGAAGTTTGTTACGAATGTATACATACACATTGCGTAGGTAATGAACTAATATTGCATAGAAGATGCAGAGGAAAGGAAATAGTCTTTTCCTTGATGAGAATGATTACCGAACAGTTGGTGAACATAGTATCAGACAACTAGCCTTATGGTGCTATAAAAGTGCGCATATAAGTACACAGTAACTGAAATAAGCTGAAGGATGAATGAGTCGTAAAATCGGAAAAGAAAATTAGTGTCAAGCAAAGTTCAATAGTGTAAACGAATTTCAGAAATAAAAAAAACTGAAGCATCCAGAAGTCAAGGTCGGATGTCAATGTAGCTTGGTACACATTATAATATGGTTGGTACATATCGCTTCACGATTTTGCATCAGTTCAGTTACGCTTTATTTCATAAGTAAAAGCAGGCAATACTAACTTTTGGAATGGAGCGAATTCCGGTTTACTCTGAGTTTCCTGCCCACTTTCAGAAAAAAACCTTGAAATAGCCTGAAGGCATGGCTGGCAGACACCTGGGTGGCTCCAGGGGCAAGTGTGGTGTTTCTGCCTGCGTTGGCGAGTTCCTGTGAGCAGCTACGCCTAAGCCTTCAAATGCCTACTTGAGCTGTGACAAATGCCTGTTCATCGTGGAAGTTAAAAAGAATGCCGCCTTTCGTTTCCCTTGCATCGTGAGAAAAATTCTTACCATCTCAAACTTCGACCATGCAATCCAGTGCATTGCCCCTCCTAGTATACACTGCGTGTGCTATGTCAACAAGTAGAGGAAGACTACACAAACTCCTACCAACCTCATAAATAGTAAATCCGCATTTGTACACCACGTCAGAGAAATTTTAGCAGTGTTCCTCCATTCGAGTTTCGTCACATTGGCAACTAGCATTCTGTCGTCCCTTCAAGGGAGTTTGAGGAATGCGCTCAGCTCCGAACGGAGCACAGAGAATTTCTACCGCATTCGTCTCCTACCTCTCGCCTCGTCCTAACACCGGAGTTTGAAGATGTTAAGTGTCACCTTTGCAGACACGCAGATAGGAATTGTGTTAGTCATATTTCAGAGTCCATATTCTGAGCAGCTCGCATTCAGGCTATCTAGTTGTGCAAATAGAACGCAAGCCTCAAAAATGGTTCAAATGGCTCTAAGCACTATGGGACTTAACATCTGAAGTCATCAGTCCCCTAGATTTACAACTACTTAAACCTGACTAACCTAAGGACATCACACATATCCTTGCCCGAGGCAGGATTCGAACCTGCGACCGTAGCAGCAGCGCGGTTTCAGACTGAAGGGCCTAGAACCGCTCGGCCACAGCTACCGGCACGCAGACCTCAGTGTGTCAGTATATCCCTTGTTAATTTGAAAATGCGAGCTGTGTAGGTGAACACTTATTATTTCTTCTTTCACTCTATCTCCCACCATATTTAACTTCAGTTTTCATGTTAGTTTTCATTGTTTTTAAGAGTGACATTTCAACAGGACTCGTATTGCTGATTTTAAGAAATAATACAGGTTTTGGAAATTGTAAACTCATTTTACATTTGTGAACACGATTTGCTACTACATTTCCCGCGGCTAGGCGACCCTCATTTAGTAAATATAACCAGGGCTATTCTAAGTTGAACAATACGATGGTGTTTCCAGTGTGCACAGTGTCCGAACAATAAGTGCAATGCAACATAATATACAAGGGTGTTAAACTGTGGTGTTCAGCTGGAGGCACTCACACACATCGTAACAGAGTTTAATATCAATTTAGTTACCAATCCTAAACTAGTTTCAACATACTCACCATTCATAGGTAGCGAGCTAATAAGAGTTGCACTTCTCTGTGACAGGTAGAACAGCCACCAGAGTGCAGTTAGTACTGCGCGTGTTAATCGTTTTAATCGTTGTTTCAAGCCTCGAAGGGTATAAAAGGGAAGAGGACAGTGTCAGATGCTGAGAGATCAACGTCAAGGACACGAAGAGGGCACAACTGATAACCTTTGAAACAGGCCTCAATATGGGTCTCAATTTGGCCCACCGAGCAAGGTAGCGCTGTGGTTACCACACTGGACTCGCGTTCGGGAGGACGACGGTTCAAACCCGCGTTCGGCCACCCTCATTTAGGTTTTCCGTGATTTCCCTAAATCGCTTCAGGAAAATGCCGGGATGGAAAGGGCATAGGTGACTTTCTTCCCCATCCTTCCCTAATCTGTTGGGACCTATGACCTCGCTGCTTGGTCCCCCCTCCCAGATCAACCAACCGACCGACCGACCATCAATTTTGTCAGCTGGTCGAATCGGACAATATCCAGATATACGAGCATTTGGATGTGTCAGTGGCTCGATGTCGGAAACATGAGGGTAACCATACTCGTACTCAAGTTTCCGGTCGGCCACGCGTCACAACCACGCTGCAGGAGCGCCTTATTGTGCACCGAGCACACTGTCATCTCTTCACTTCTATGACTACCACCAGAGAACAAGTCACGGATTCCCTGCCACATTCTGTGCCATCCCGCACCATTGCAGCAGCCAGACGAGGGATTAGCTCGCCGTGCGTAGGCCGCCATTAACAACACGGTAGTAACGAAGACAGATGTTGATGGTGTTAGGACAGCAACCAGCCACAAATTTACTTTGAGTTCCTCTATTCAAAGGAAACCGTTACCGGTTTCGAATCGTTGTGATTCATCACCAGACGGTTTACACGCTTTCTTTCTGACATTTGGTGTGTTTTTATAGATTAATTGTCCTAAAATATGAATAAAACATAATTATAAACACGCCACACACAGATGGTTTCGTTACAGATTTTCGTTGCATGTGACTTACGTGAAACGTCGGTTTCGTGTTTTTGTTTTCATAACGTTCGTCCAATCGATGTAAATGCATTCCCACTGCATCCTCGTTGCTGCACACGTAATAGTTCTCACTGCACACTTTAGATTTGTCGCTGAGATCATTTCAACCTCGCACCACATGTTTTGATACATACAAAGAGCTTACAAACATATGAGTATCACAGATGCTATGATATATCGTAACATTTGACGATGATGTCCTATGTTTGGAAAGGATCATATATTCATTTACAAAACTGTAATGCCTTTTACATTAGTACAGAGACATTGATTTTCTTAAATCTGATATTGTTAAATTAATTATAAAGTTTTTTGTATATATTTAGAACTGTATAGGTAAAATAGTATATTATTTTATTACATTTGGCATCATGAGAATTATAGTAACATATAAATTCGCTACTTGATCTGCAGATAGGTGTATTAATATTATTTGCTTTGGAGTAGCCAAACCTAAATATGCTACTCTCCCATACATAGGCCTACATTCATACCAAATAGCAAATGTATTTAAAAAGAAGAAAAAATCAGAATCAGCTTTTCCACAAATTATAAATTACAACAAAAAGTAATCCACGGTGTAAATACCTCCAAGAGTCCCTACCGTAAATCAGGAATATACAAACTCAAATGTGATACATGCCCAAAATTGTACATTAGACAGACAGGCAGAAGTTTTGAAATTAGATCATATTGATGCTCTAAGACTTGGTAACTTGAACAAATCCGCATTTGCAGCCCATATTGCTGAAGAAAACCATTCAGTGGGAAACATTGCGGATAACTTAAAAATTTTGCGTCTAGAAAAAGGAGCCACTATGAATATATTACAAGAATTAGAAATACACACACACAAAAACAGCACCACAGACTATATCCTTAACGAACTAACAGAGTTAGCTAACACCCCTTTCCTGAAAAATTTCCAAAAATTACTTTCCAGCCTCCAAAGCAAATAATATTAATACACCTATCTGCAGATCAAGTAGCAAATTTATATGTTACTATAATTCTCATGATGCCAAATGTAATAAAATAATATACTATTTTACCTATACAGTTCTAAATATATAAAAAAAACTTTATAATTAATTTAACAATATCAGATTTAAAAAAATGAATGACTCTGTACTAATGTAAAAGGCATTACAGTTTTGTAAATGAATATATGATCCTTTCCAAACATAGGACATCATCGTCAAATGTTACGATATATCATAGCATCTGTGATACTCATATGTTTGTAAGCTCTTTGTATGTATCAAAACATGTGGTGCGTGGTTGAAATGATCTCAGCGACAAATCTAAAGTGTGCAGTGAGAACTATTACGTGTGCAACAACGAGGATGCAGTGGGAATGCATTTACATCGATTGGACGAACGTTATGAAAACAAAAACACGAAACCGACGTTTCACGTAAGTCACATGCAACGAAAATCTGTAACGCAACCATCTGTGTGTGGCATGTTTATAATTATGTTTTATTCATATTTTAGGACAATTAATCTATAAAAACGCACCAAATGTCAGAAAGAAAGCGTGTAAACCGTCTGATGATGAATTACAACGATTCGAAACCGGTAACGGTTTCCTTTGAATAAAGGAACTCAAAGTAAATTTGTGGCTGGTTACTGTCCTAACACCATCAACATTTGTCTTAAAACAACAGCCACGGTCTCCAACATGTCATCATATGACAAAATTGCACGATAGTAACCGTTGCCTTTGGAGTCGTGCCGTGAACGAGAGTCCCGAATTGCCGGTGTATGGCATCGTGTTGTGTTCAGCGACGAATCACGGTTCTGCTCTAGCCAGGATAATCGGCGACCCGGGGAGAGGTCCCAATGCCTCCAGCGTTCTGTAGAGGCAATCGGTGTGGTGCCTGCGGTATCGGCCGCGGCGCTGCCACCCACGCAGCCACCACCGCTGCACCAGGACGCTGCCGCGAACGCTTACGCCGCTACCACTAATATGCAAGAGTCACCTCTCTGGAACTCAAGCGGGGGTCTACGTAAGTTCAAACATCGGCGCACAGACCCCATTTTGTACGATTGCCATTTCGTAAAATTTACAGACTTTCGTAGAGGTCAGGGATCGTCATTTATGGAATACTCATTCTATTGAAGACTGACCTACCTGTAAACCTTTGTATCTATATACACTGATGAACCAAAACATTATGACCACCTGCTTAATAGCTTGTTCTAGGCGCCACAGTCTGGAACCGAGCGACCGCTACGGTCGCAGGTTCGAATCCTGCCTCGGGCACGGATGTGTGTGATGTCCTTAGGTTAGTTAGGTTTAATTAGTTCTAAGTTCTAGGCAACTGATGACCTCAAAATTAAGTCGCATAGTGCTCAGAGCCATTTGAACCATTTAATAGCTTGTTTGTGCACTTTGGAAAAAAAAATGGTTCAAATGGCTCTGAGCACTATGGGACTTAATTCTGAGGTCATCAGTCACCTAGAACTAAGAACTACTTAAACCTAACTAACCTAAGGACATCACACACATACGTGCCCGAGGCAGGATTCGAACCTGCGACCGTAGCGGTCGCGCGGTTCCAGACTGAAGCGCCTAGAACCGCTCGGCCACACCGGCCGGCTGTGCACTTTGGAACGGAGTACATAAGTCATTCTACATATCGAGGACCCGACACGTTGTTGGTAGATTTGTGAAAGTATGTGGCATTAGAAGCCTACGCACACGTCAAGTCATTCGCGTAAATAACGGATCGCTCATTTGCGCACGCGGTGATGGCGCCCGATAGCGACCGAGATGGGTTCTTATAAGACTTACTGCTACAGCGTAGAGTCGAGCGCCGGCACACCAGTCGGCAACGATAGAGGAGAGATGGCTATGAGAAGAGGTCAGCCAATCGCACACTGACCGACCCCTCTCGATGACGACAACTAGACAGCAGCGACAGCAGCGACGCCACGACCGACTGGTGACGCCACAGTCGAATAGCAGCTTCAAGATTAGGCTCTCGTATAGATGCAGCAACACCAGTGACTCCGCTTGTACTCTCTATGTAGCTCAGACTCGAATTATCTATACAGAGGAAGTTTGATTATATCGTATGTCGCCCTTGCTTGCGACACATCTTTGTAACAGCAAAGTGTTGTATCTTTACTTATTGTAATAAACTCATTAATATGATTTGTTTGAATGTTGTCTAGCTATCCAAGTAAGCAAGCTTCCTAGACACCCCACATTTGACGACGAGCGTGGAGACATAATACTTACATCAGGCGAATTTGGTCGCCGAGACATCAACGTGAGTTCACTATAATACTCCTCAAACCACATTAGCATAATTCTGCCTCCGAGACACGGACACTTATACTGCTGAAAGATGACATCCCCGTCGTGGAAGAAATCGAGCGATGCACGTGGTTCGCATCTGTCTGCGTGTCTTCGATTACTAACACAGGTCCTATGCAAGCGCAGTAGAATGTCTCCCGTAGTATAACACTGTTCCCACCAGAATGCGTTTGTGCATCTGCAGCGCGCTACACGGCGTTTGTGGAGACAACCATCGATCTAGTGAAGCAGAAATGAGATTCCATTGATCGACTGACGGATCGCGATAGTTCCGTCCCCACTACAATCGTAACTAACGATGTCGTTGGGTCTACATGTGAACCCATACGGGTGTGTTGTAACTGCGACCGGAACGGTCGCAGGGGTGCCGAGAAAGCGCGCCGGGACCAAACGGAGAGCGGCCCGCGAACAAACAAACAACGGAAAGGTCGGAAACGAAACAACGACGGACGATCGAGACAGACCTTACGACGACAACACGCAAGAAGCAACCGAGTAACAAAGACAACCAAACGAGTCCGAGACGTCCACTAGTAATGAAAACAAAGAAGGATAAACACGTTGTCTGTTATCGAGGCGATATGTCAAGACGCACGCAACGATTAGATTCGCTGGCTGAGCTTTTTTTTTTCTTCTTTATTGATTTTCAATTCCCCCCGAAGGGGGCGGGCTGGCAGCAGATTATTACGCTGCTCTACAGCCTACAGACTTTTTTTAAAAAAAGGAAGAAGAAAGAAACAAGGAAAAACAGGCGTTAAAATGGTGACTTAAAGTGTAAAATGGCGTAAAAATGCGGAAAGTTAAAACAGAAAGCAAAAGGGGGTTGGCAATGTTGATAAAATGCACAGGAATGAGACAAGTAACATAGTAGACACACAATTAAAAAAAACAGGGCGACAGTCTGGTTTCTGTTCGCAAGAGATAAAAAAAAGCACACCCAGCGACAGTATGATGGCTGTTCACTACACTTCCCAAAAGACACAACATGGAACACTCACTGGAAAAACACACACTGTAAAACACTGCACCAAAATGGCGGCACAAATATGGCACTCCCGAGGCAAAGGCAGATGGGGGGGGGGACCTGGAGGAGGGGGAAAAACAAGGAGGGAGGAGAGGAAAAAACGAAAAGGGGGGGAACCAAGGAGGGAGAGGACTAATAAAGGGGGAGAAGGGCAGACGCGAGAGGGAATGAGAGGAGGCAGAGGATGGAAATGTAAAAGGACTCAGGGGAGAGAAGGGGGCAAAGAGAGGGGAGGTTGGGAAGAAAGAGAAGGGAAGGGGGGGAGAGGGAGCCTGGGAGAAGGACAAAGGAAAGGAGGGGGAGTGAGGATCAGAGTTGATAGGAGGGATAAATGGAGGGAGAGAGGGCATCATCCGGGAGGGGGAGTTGTGGGAAAGGAGATGTAGGGTGTAGAGATGGAGGGTAGGGGGGACACATCGGTGAAGACGTGGCAGGGGGCGGGGATGGGAGAGGAGTGGAGCAACCAGGGGGTGAGGGGGTTCAAGACAGTGGGAGGTGTAGAGGATGCGGATATGTTTGAGGAATAGGAGCAGATGGGGGAAAGGAATGAGATGATAGAGGATCCGCATGGGGGACGGGAGGCGTATACAGAAGGCGAGGCGGAGTGCATGATGCTCAAGGATCTGGAGGGACTTATAGAATTTGGGGGGGGGGCAGATATCCAGGCAGGACTGGCATAACAGAGGATGGGACAGATTAAGGATTTGTAGGTGTGGAGGATGGTAGAGGGGTGCAACCCCCATGTTCGGCCAGAGAGGAGTTTGAGGAGTCGGAGGTGGTTGTGAGCTTTGGATTGGATGGAGCGGAGATGAGGGATCCAGGCGAGGTGACAGTCAATGGTGAGGCCAAGGTAGGCGAGAGTGGGGGTGAGGTGGACAGGACGGGTGCAGACAGTAAGGGAGAAATCGAGGAGCCGGAAGGAGCGAGTGGTACGACCTACGATGATTGCCTGGGTCTTGGAAGGATTGAGTTTCAGGAGCCACTGGTTACACCATGCAGCTAAAAGGTCAAGGTGATTCTGGAGAAGGCGTGGGGACCGTTGGAGGGTAGGAGCGAGGGCGAGGAATGCGGTGTCATCAGCATATTGCAGCAAGAGGTGTACTGGAGGGGGGGGGGGGGGGGGGTTGGGGCATATCTGCCATGTACAGGAGGTAGAGCAGAGGGGAGAGGACAGAGCCCTGGGGCACACCTGCAGAGGGGTAGAAGGTGTGGGAATTGGCATTATGGATGGTAACATAGGAGGGGCGGTGGGAGAGGAAGGAGGCCACCAGACGGATGTAGTTGATAGGAAGGGCGTAGGTTTGGAGTTTAAACAGGAGACCGGGATGCCAGACACGGTCGTAGGCCTTTTCGAGGTCAAGAGAGACAAAAATGGCGAAGCGACGGGAGTTAAGCTGGAGGGAGAGCAGATGAGTGAGGCGGAGGAGTTGGTCATCAGCAGAGAAGGAAGGTCGAAAGC
The DNA here is from genome assembly GCF_021461395.2 of Schistocerca americana. Classification (NCBI taxonomy): domain Eukaryota; kingdom Metazoa; phylum Arthropoda; class Insecta; order Orthoptera; family Acrididae; genus Schistocerca; species Schistocerca americana. The sequence continues at coordinate 88,442,350 of NC_060130.1, forward strand.
CACATAGGGTGTTTGGGAGGAGGTCTCACCGATGTGAGACAGATAGGACGATAGGAAGAGGCATCAGATGGAGCCTTGTTGGGTTTGGAGAACATCAGGATATGGGAGGTTTTCCACAGGTCGGGATACAAGCCAGTGGCAAGGATGACATTTTAGATGGTGGCAAGGATTGAAAGGGAGGAGGGAGGGTAGTGTTTGAGGTGGCGGTAGGTAACGCAGTCGTGGCCAGGAGCAGTGTTGCGTTTAGTGCGGAGTGTGAGGCTGATGTCCTGTGTAGTGATGGGAGTGTTAAGTTCAGATGGTGGTGTGTGGCCCAAGTACTGGAAGCTAGGAGCAAGGGGAGGAACAGAGGTACTCGTATGGTCCGTGACGTCAGGGAAGAGGGAATAATCAAAGTGGGGATCATCTGGGATGGAAAAAACATCAGAGAGGTGAGAGGCAAAGTGGTTGGCCTTACTGAGGTTGTCAGGAAAGGGACGGTCTTTAAGGAGGAGAGGGTAGTGGGGGGTGGGGCGGTTCCCAGTAAGACGGCGGAAAGCAGACCATTACTTGGAAGAGTTTATGGGGAGCGTGGTGTTGAGTTGTGTACATGTCTGGCGCCAGGCACGGCGTTTCTTCGCAGTAAGCAGGTTGCGGATGTGTCGTAATTGCCGGTGGCGGGTAAGTGTACCCCGGTCACGAGTGCGGAGAAAAGAGCGGTAGAGGCGGCGGGACTCTCGAAGGAGAAGGACGGCCTGTGGAGGCAGGGCGGGGCAGTGAGGGTGGATGGCTTTGGTGGGGATATGGGTGGCGATGGCGTCAGACAAGGTCTGGTGCAGGAAGGCAGCACTGCGAGAGATGTCATCAGGAGATTGGAGGGTAAGGTCGTGGCCGCCAACCTGGGTGTGAATGGAGTCCCGGTAGGCATCCCCTGGCTGAGCGAGAGGCAGGCGCTTAAATACACGATCGGGGGCGCCGCTATTGGCTGCTTGGACCACGTGTTCCATTGTGGCGCCCTCACACTAAATGTGGGGCAGGAGGCGCGCGCCGCCACAGCTTAGGCGCGATGGTGCAGAGACCTGTAGGGGTCATCGACGTCCGTGACGTCTGGCGCGGATTCAAATTCCACGGCGCGCGGTACCACAGGGTGGTCTGCTGAAGAGCTCCATGTTGAAAAACGTACGATGAACAGTCTACTCCGAAAGACTTGTGCGTGCACCAGCATTGTGCTCTTTTGGCGTAGATACCACAGATCACCATCTATCCTACTTTACAGAGCGGACAAGCCGACGAACCCCATGTTCTATGAAGAGTCGTGGACGTCCAACCATATAGCGCCTAGTGTCCTTCTATCTCTTTCCGTAGATGCTCACGACAGTAGCACGTGAACATTCGACGAGCTTCGCCGTTATCGAGATACTCGTTCGCAAGTTGTGCGTTATAATAATCTGCCTTTTGTCAAAGTCGCTTATCTCAGTGGATTTCCCCATTTGCAGCTCGTATCTGCGCTAGGGTGATTCACCGTCCGTGTCTGCTTCACTTACAAACAATGAAGCGCCAAAGAAACTGGCATCGGCATGCGTATTTAAATATGGAGATATATAAACAGGCAGAATACGGCGGTGCGGTCGGCAACGCCTGTATAAGACAAGTGTCTGGCGCAGTTGTTAGATCGGTTACTGCTGCTACAATGGCAGGTTATCACGATTTAAGTGAGTTTGAATGTGATGTTACAGTCGGCGCACGAGGAAGCGATGAAGTGAGTATTTTCCCATACGACCATTTCACGAGTGTACCGTGAATATCAGGAATTCAGTGGAACATCAAATCTCTGACATCGCTGCGAGCGAACAAAGATCCTGCAGGAACAAGATCAACGACGACTGAACGTAATCGTTCAACGTGACAGAAGTGCAACCCTTCCGCAAATTGCTGCAGATTTCAGTCCTGGGCCATCAATAAGCGTCAGCGTGCGAACCATACAACGAAACATCATCGATAAGGGCTTTCGGAGCTGAAGGCCCACTCGTGTACCCTTGATGACTGCACGACACAAAGCTCTACGCCTCGTCTGGGCCTGTGAACACCGACATTGGGCTGTTGATGACTGGAAACATGTTGCCTCGTCGGACGAGTCTCGTTTCAGATTGTATCGAGCGGATGGTCGTGAACGGGTATGGAGACAATCTCATGAATCCATGGACCTTGCATGTCAGCGGGGCTGTTCAAACTGACAGTGGCTCTGTAATAGTGTGGGACGTGTGCCGTTGGAGTGATATGAGACCCATGATACGTTTACATACGATTCTGACAGGTGACACACACGTCGTGAGCATTCTGTCGGATCACTGTCATCCTTTCATGTCCAATGTGCATTCCGTCGGACTTGTGCAATTCCAGCAGGACAATGCGACACCCTGCACGTCCAGAATTGATACAGAGTGGCTCCTGGAACACTCTTCTGATATTAAACAATTTCGCTGGCCACTAAACTCCGAGACACGAACATTATTATGCATATCTGGGATGCCTTCCAATGTGATGTTCAGAAGAGATCTCCACCCCCTCGTACTCTTACGGATTTATGGACCGCTCTGCAGGATTCATGGTGTCATTTCCCTCCAGCACCACTTGAGACATTAGTCGAGTCGATGCCACGTCGTGTTGCGGCACTTCTGCGTGCTCGTATGGGCCCTACACGATATTAGGCAGGTGCGCCAGTTTCTTTCGCTCTTCAGTATACTTCTGCTTCCGCGTCACACCGCCGCAAAGCCACTTGGCGGACTCCAATGTCGCGGTGAGCAGTGGTTATAATGTTTTGGTTGATCGGAGCATATTTCAACACACAAATCTACTGTTATCAAATGGTTCAAATGGCTCTGAGCACTATGGGACTTAACTTCTGAGATCATCAGTCCCCTGGAACTTAGAACAACTCAAACCTAACTAACCTAAGGACATCACACACATCCATGCCCGAAACAGGATTCGAACCTGCGACCGTAGCGATCGCGCGGTTCCAGACTGTAGCGCCTAGAACCGCTCGTCCACCCCGGGCGGCTCTACTGTTATCAACTGACGTTGCAGATTCAGCAAAGGTTATATATTACTTTGACTATTTCTTATTAGATGTAGAACAAATTAATATCTGAATCCTCTGTCCGTGAACGGCACCTGTTCCTATTTCCTGTATCCGATAAAAAATCACAAAGCGTGCAAAGGAAGTTGTACAGTCACGACTGGTACTGATAGAGGGAAGTTTGACAGCACAGTGGTACGTGACGGGTGTCCTGCGACACCCCTCGTGTGACAGGATTGTGGTGCCATTTCTCAACAAAACAATGCTCGCTCACACTTGACACGTGTCTCAACGACCTGACTGATACTGAGGTACTGTCGAGCCAGAGCTGTCTCCGATGGAGCCACGTCAGACGTCATCTCCATTCCCTTGATATAACAGCTTATGCCATGCTTCTCAACCGAATCAGTGCATGCATCCAGCTAGAGGAGGTGCAACTTCGTACTGACTCATACTACCAAGTTCTTTGTAAATTTGGCTCGATATTGTAATCGCTGAAATAACCTCACGTACACTCTCAAACTGTGAAATTTCATTTCGTTTCTGCTTACCATTCCGAGTGCTTTACTTTTTTGTCAGGCAGTGTATAACAATAAAACAATGTTGAAAAGAATGATTACTGATTAGGAAGCGTATGGAATAAGACTGTTGGCTATGAGTGTTACTGATACAAACATGAAGAAACATAACTGAAGCTGGTTTGGTATTAGCAGTTTTTAGATATTGCCGTCTAGTTCGGACTACTCTGAGTCTGCGGTATATTTATCATGCACCGAAAGAACGTAACAGCGGACAAATGAAGTGCTATCTGTCCAGATGATTTTAGTCAAGTGAAAAAAAAACACATAATATAGGTCACATAATAAGGAAGAACGTGGAAGATTACAGTTAAGTTTCCCTGAAAAAGTCACACCTGAATTCCTGGAGCTGTCTCTCCCTGAGTTTCCCAGCGTTCAGAGCTATCGTTTCTTGTTTCACCAGCGTCCCTTTTGTCATGTCTCGGAGATCCATTGCCTCTTTGTTTATCTCCTGCAAAAATATTAACAGAAAATTTTTATCATATCTCTTTTTAAAACTTGACAATAAACATCATTTCATGAATTCAATAGTAATAGTAAATGACTTTCTGAAATAGTAGAAACCATTGACAACTTGGTGATTACCACGAACAAAGTAAAAAGTCAGCAATATTAATGAGTAGTTGATTTATCTTATGTATTATGAAGAAGAGAAACAGGAGCGGGACGATCTGAAATAAGTTTAAATGCCGAAAGGGAAATATTTGCTGCTATATGACAAAAATTGTGGACGAAAAAATAACAGGATTTCAGAAACATTCTGGTACAAAAACACTTAAGTCAAACAGACAATGAAAGGTTACTAAGAACAACAGAAAAAACTGAGCTTTCTATTTCAGAGTCAGTTCTTCATGCTCTAAACGAAAAATTAAGATTCCCTTGAAAAACAGGATCACAAAAATTAAGAATAATTTTGTGACTGATTGAATGGCTATCACTGTTTGTGGAGAAACAGAATTTCAAGCTCCGTCTGCACAACAGCCGTCACTGCCGCCTACGCAAGACTCTGCGAAAATTTGATGACTAAAATGGGTTTCAATGTGTGGTAACATATGTTCCAAAGCAGCTTCTTTGTGACGTGAGAACTACGAACTTTTGTGTGCTGTGAATGGTATTGGTCATAGCAGTTACAGAATTAGTGTGCAGTGCATTAGGTTGTCTACCGGATACTCCTCCGTCAGAGATAGATGAAGATGGAGAACCCTACAGTTTTCCACAAGTCACCAAGTACAACAACGTTCAGGATGAAGATGGTATATGTTACTGGTATCAAGGAGTCACCAGCGAACGTTAACAGAGCACGAGAATAAACCCTCAGTGATCGGCAGCCTCCAAAATTGAAGGAGATAGGCACAAACAAGAACGGATCAACTCTGGCGCATATGTCGTCAAAACTCAGCCACATATCGTAAAACCTGTTTCTGAAACCATATTCTAACGCAAGCTGAAGATATGTCATTGAGTGTCAGTTACCAAATGTACTCACAACTTACCACAAAGCAAGTGATGCAAGTCCATAGAACATAGCCTAACAATGACGTCACCCTATTTCAGGCCAGATGTATGTACTGCGTGACCCTAAAACGCTTATGCATTAGTCTGTCTACTTTCCACCATCAAATATGCGTATATCGATGTAATGGAACAAGCCACAGTGTCATATAATTCCGTTATTACTATATAAGAACGAATTACGGTCTCATGTAATGTAGATATTGCAGGGGACCAAGCATATTCCATGGATCTGATGTTAGTCGGTACCACGGATGACGTTTCCCAAGATGAAACTGCCCCAGACCGCACTGCAGTCTACTCAAACGTGCTTTAATTAACATAAACTACAACACTTCCCTATGAGGAATTACGTGAAAGTTCCCAAATATGTTTATTATTTGTATTTACGTTTTAGATATTAATATATAGCTCCAAACGTGCTGATGACGTTACTTGCACTGAAAACTTGTTAATAATAATTTCAATATCATTCTATTCATCAATAAATTCTAATTACACATTTTAGTTACTGTTAGTACTTATTGGTAAAAAGGATGAGCCAGTCAAAAGTACACCGTGAGAGGGCAGGCGTCAGAGAGCTAAGATAGCTCATTACTAGTCGACGATCGGTTTCCGATGAGGTAATACATGAATCCATACACCACATCTGATCACATGTAAAGGCGAACCAGTTTGTTGAAAAATTGCCTCGGATGATGTTCTTGTGCGATGGTGTGTTAATCCAACGCAGTCTACGGTCGCCGGCAGCGGTGGCCGAGCGGTTCTAGGCGCTTCAGTCCGGAACCGCGCAACTGCTACGGTTGCAGGTTCGAATCCTGCCTCGGGCATGGATGTGTGTGATATCCTTAGGTTAGTTAGGTTTAAGTAGTTCTAAGTTCGAGGGGACTGATGATCTCAGATGTTAAGTCCCATAGTGCTCAGAGCCATTTGAACCAGTCTACGGTCGGTTTTCAGGGTAGCAACACGCTTACTAGTGTGTGAAGTGCATCTTCGCTTAAAGAGAGAACTAACTGTTAAATCTGCTGCGGAAAAGATACTTGTGCGATCTCACGCGAATTCTAAGATCGTGCGAAGAATTTTCTGACTTTTGCGGTGGTCGAGAACTAATGATTAATGACCGGAAATCTTGTATGAACGACACACTGGCTCTAGAAACTGTTTTAATAACTTTGTTTGGCAATTAAACCTACCCACGTGCCACAGTATTATGCATGGTTTATCGCACAAGCGTTAGAGTTCGCGACCAACGAAGAAGAAACCAATTGGGGCAACGTCTATGAGACGCTAGGTAAGCAAGTTGACTACAGTTCAGTTGCGAGAAGTGGGAGGCGCACACACTGGACTTTCACCTGCAAACCACACGTAGCATCGCTGTGCGTCCCCGTGTACATATTGTAGCAGACGATATTTCCAACATTCATTCCTTTGTTAGCTGTCATAGTGCTACAAATGCTGGTCAGATTATCTCCGAAGTCGTTTATATAAATCAGGAGGCAACAGAGGAACTATAACATTTTCTAGGCGAATGCAAGCTATTACTTCTGATTTACTTGATCACTTTCCGTCAATCAATATGAGCTGTGACCTTTCTGGCAGGAAATCATGAGTACCATCGGACGACTGAGACGATACGGCGTAGGCATTCAGTTTGATTAGAGGTGTTTTGTGAGGAACGGTGTCAAAAGGCTTAGGTAAATCCGAAAATATGGAATAAATTTGACATCCCCCTGTCGATAGCACTCCTTATTTCATAAGAGTAAAGAGCTAGTTGTGTTTCACAGGACTATATTTTCTGAATCCCTATTGGCTATTTGTCGATAAATCGTTTACTTTGAGGTAATTAATAGTGTTCGAACACAGTATATCTTGCAAAATCCTATTGCAAATCACCTTCCTTTTTTAAGCAATGAGCGCATTTCATTTCTTGAGCACTGGTGTGATCTGTGCAATTGTGCAATCTTTAGATGCGGATCTGGAACAGTGGCTTTGCCTTCATTAAGTGATTTAACCTGTTTCGTTACACCCAGCATATCTACGTCTAAGTTACCCATGTTGGAAGTTGTTCTCAATTCGAATTCTGGAACATTTACTTCATCTTCTTTGGTGAAGGAATTTCACAAAACCGTGTTTAGTAACTCTGATTTAGTGGCAGTATCATCAATAGCGTTACCGTTGCTATCGCGTATTGAAGGTATTGATTGCATCTTGCCGCTGTTATACATTACATACAACCAGAATCTCTTTTGAGTTTATGCCAGATACGAGGATAGTGTTTCGTTGTGGAAACTATTAAAATTCGCACTGAATTTCAAGTTTCTGTAAAACATTGCCAGTTTGGGCATTTTGAGTTCTTTTAAATTTGGTATGCGTTCTTGTTGCTTCTGCAACTGTGTTCTGACCTGTTTTGTGTACCATGGTGGATCAGTACCATCTCTTATTAATTATTTGGTATATATCTCATAACTGCCGTCGATAATATTTCTTTGAATTTAATCCACATGTGGTCTATGCTTACATAGTCGGACTGGAAGGAGTGGAGACTGTCTCTTAGGAAGGCGTAAAGCGAATTTTTATCTGCCTCTTTAATTAGATACATTTTGCGTTTATTTTTGGTGGATTTAGATGTTACGGTTTTTAGTCGACCTACAACGACTTTGTGGCAACTAATCCCTGTATCTTTCATGCTGCTTCCTATTTAGTCGGGATTATTTGTTGCTAAGAAGTCAAGTATGTTTTCGCAATCATTTACACTTCGAAAGGGCTCCTGAACTAACTGGTCAAAATAATTTGCGGAGAAAGCATGCAGGATGATTTCTGACGATGTTTTACAGCTTTGAAATGTATTTACGCCAAAATATTGAGGGTAGACTGAAATGACCACCAGCTATTAGTGTATGAGTCGGACACGTATCCTCCCTTATGGTGGACAGATATGGCCAGAATTTTGACGATGAGTATGCCTGCCTTCACGTTTCCGTGTTGGGACACTGTCACATACAAATGCACATAATTCTAGATATTGCCAGATTCGACCGGTTGGTCAAATGAAGGCCTGCTGATAACGCTGTCTCACACAAGTACGCGGAATCTCAGTGTTCTTCATAGTTATCACGCAATATCTGACACTATGCAAGCCCTTTGTATACTCTACTATGCCTGGTAACAACATCAAACAGGAACAACACTATTGCACTCTGGTAGACGTTATTTCACCCACAAATAATTGCTACTCAACTCATTTACATACCCGCGGATGGGGAGTACATATACGAAGCTACACTGCATCTGACCATGTCTTTTAGTAGCTTTATTTTTTGGCAAACATTGTACATATACTAGTTTGCATAAATTACAGAAAAATCACAAAATCAGCAATATCTGGATAAAACACAAAGCATTTAATTCTAATGCTGAGTGAGTTGTGGTCACAGTGGTGTTGCACGAAACAGCTGCACGCAAACTAGCGGTGCTGCAGTTTGGGATTTACGTAAATTAGGTTCAGAAGAAGTTAACAAGTGGTTAAATATTCGTCCCTCTGTTTTATTTAGACAGTAGTAACAAACAATCAAGGACATGGTCAGATGTCAATGTAACTTCGTGCACATACAGATAGGCTTGGGGTGGATTGGGCCTGGGCGTCGAGACCTCGTGTTAAATAAAGTCTATTCCGCTCACTGTCTCCCTGCTTTTACATCAGAGCGTTCTTTAAGTATTTTTGCTAACGCCACATTCCATGCGGAGCTCAGCAGCAAACCGTTGTCCCAACTGACAAGCTCGTCACGTACCTTTATTTTCAGTGCCTCTCTGATGACAGACTCTGAGAACCGTTGGCGGGGTATTCCTTGGTGGGAGCCCCACAGTCGGCCGCAACATCCATTCCGTAGGCACGCGACTGGCCCATACATTGAGCCCTTGGCAGAGGAGTCTATAGTCCAGCGGCTATAAAGAAACCAACTGGAAATGAACCTGACACTTTGCCTGAAGATGATGGGTAGGAAATTCGTCGAAACGTTGCCACAATATGACGCCATGACTCGACCAATGAGTAGATACGAGTTCATCAATAAAATTCGCTGAGAAGGGCTGCATTCCTGTATACGGGCTGTATGAAAAAGAATCATCCGATTTTAAAAAATCATAACACTTATATTAATTGAGATATGTGCGTGAACAACGTACTGTTCGAAAGAGCAAACTCTCGAGTTTTACGTGGTTCCCACTACGTGTGCGACCATTTCAGTTCTAGTAAAAATCGTGTCGGGACAACAGAAAGCATTTTGTGTTCTACGTTTTGTGCAGTATGGGCCAATAATAACTGTTCAGCGTCACTTTCGTACTAGACATGGTGTGGATCCTCCTGCAGCACAGAGCATTAGACGACGGCATTAACAATTCCGAGAAACAGGTCGTTTGTGTAAAGGCAAATCGCCGGACCGTCCACGAGTGTCTGACACAGACGTCGAACGCATCCGCCATAGTTTCACAAGGATTCCGCAGAAATCCGTTCGCCGTGCAGCTCGACAGCTGAAAATGCCTCCGATCCGTCTGGCGTGTGTTGCGTCGACTTTTACACATGAAACAATACAAAATTCAGCTACCGCAAGCTCTTCATGAAGGTGACAAGCAACAACGTGTCGAGTTCTGTAATTTCGTTCTTGGCAAAAAAGAGCATGACAGTTTTCTTCCATGCATAGTGTTTAGTGACGAGGCAACATTCCATTCAAATGGAAAGGTGAACCGTCATAATGTGAGAATATAGGATACGGAACAACCACATGAAGTTGTACAAAACGAGAGGGTCTCTCCAAAATTTAATGTGTTTTGTGCACTTTCACGGGAAAATGTGTATGGTCCATTTTTATTGGTCGAGAACACCGTTACAGGAAGCACATATCTCGATATGCTTGAGAACTTCTCCCCCACAGTTGGAGACTGATTCGAACGACTTCATTTACCAAATGGATGGGAAACTGCCACTCTGGCATGTGGAAGTGCGGGAATTTTTAAATCAAAGGATTGCTGAATGGTGGATCGGTCACAGTGAATCAATTGATTAAATCTTACATTACTGGCCTCCGAGGTCACCGGACCTGACTGTATGTGATTATTTCTTGTGGGGGTTTATAAAAGACTCTGCTTATGTGCCCCTATTACAAGCAACAATGAATTAGCTGAGATATTGCATAACAGCGGCTGTGGAAGCTGTAACTTAAGACATGCTCGCTGCAGTGTGGGAACAATTTGAATACTTCAGTGACGTATGCTGTACATCTCAAGGGGGACACATTGAACACCTTGAAAAGGTACGAAAAAAACTTTGAGTTCCCTGTTCATCAAGACACAAAATTCATTGTATAGGTTTATTACACTACTGGCCATTAAAATTGCTACACCACGAAGATGACGAGCTACATACTCTAAATTTAACCGACAGGAAGAAGATGCTGTGATATGCAAATGATTAGCTTTTCAGAGCATTCACACAAGGTTGGCGCCGGTGGCGACACCTACAACGTGCTGACATAAGGAAAGTTTCCAACCGATTTCTCATACACAAACAGCAGTTGACCGGCGTTGCCTGGTGAAACGCTGTTGTGATGCCTCGTGTAAGGAGGAGAAATGCGTACCATCACGTTTCCGACTTTGATAAAGGTCGGATTGTAGCCCATCGCGATTGCGGTTTATCGTATCGTGACATTGCTGCTCGCGTTGGTCGAGATCCAATGACTGTTAGCATAATATGGAATCGGTGGGTTCAAGAGGGTAATACGGAACGCCGTGCTGGATCCCAACGGCCTCGTATAACTAGCAGTCGAGATGACAGGCATCTTATCCGCACGGCTGTAACGGATCGTGCAGCCACGTCTCGATCCCTGAGCCAACAGATGGGGACGTTTGCAAGACAACAACCATTTGCACGAACAGTTCGACGACGTTTCCAGCAGCATGGACTATCAGCTCGGAGACCATGGCTGCGGTTACCCTTGGCGCTGCATCACAGACAGGAGCGCCTGCGATGGTATATCAACGACGAACCTGGGTGCACGAATGGGAAAACGCCATTTTTTCGGATGAACCCAGGTTCTGTTTACAGCATCATGATGGTCGCATCCGTGTTTGGCGACATCGCGGTGAACGCACATTGGAAGCGTGTATTCGTCGCCGCCATACTGACGTATCACCTGGCATGATGGTATGGGGTGCCACTGGTTACACGTGTCGGTCACCTCTTGTTCGCATTGACGGCACTTTGAACAGTGGGCGTTACATTTCTGATGTTTCACGACCCGTGGCTGTACCCTTCATTCGATCCCTGCGAAACGCTACATTTCGGCAGGATAATGCACGACCGCATGTTGCAGGTCCTGTACGGGCCTTTCTGGATACAGAAAATGTTCGACTGCTGCCCTGGCCAGCACATTCTCCAGATCTCTCACCAATTTAAAACGCCTGGTCAATGGTGGCCGAGCAACTGGCTCGTCACAATACGCCAGTCATTACTCTTGATGATCTGTGGTATCGTGTTGAAGCTGCATGGGCAGCTGTACCTGTACACCCCATCCAAGCTCTGTTTGATTCAATGCCCAGGCGTATCAAGGCCGTTATTACGGTCAGAGGTGGTTGTTCTGGGTACTGATTTCTCAGGATCTATGCACCCAAACTGCGTGAAAATGTAATCACATGTCAGTTCTAGTATAATATATTTGTCCAGTGAATACCCGTTTATCATCTGCATTTCTTCTTAGTGTAGCAATTTTAATGGCCAGTAGTGTAGTTTCAGGAATGTAGACGTTCCAAATCGGATGATTCTTTTTGATACACCCTGTACAATGAGGTGGAAAAAGTCATGAGATGCCTCCTAATATCGTGTCGGACCTCCATTTGCAACAACTCTACGTAGCATGGTCTCAACAACTCGCTGGAAGTAGCCTGAAGAATTACTGAGCCATGCTGCATCTATAGTCGTCCATAACTGCTGAAGTGTTCTCAGTGCAGGAGTTTCTGCAGGAACTGACCTCTAGACTATGTATATAAACGTTCGATGGGATTAATGTTGGGCGATCTGGATGGTCAAATCATTCGCTCGAATTTTCCAGAACATTCTTCAAACCAATCATGAACAATTGTGGCCCAGTGACATGACATCGTTGTTTGGAAAAATGAAGTCCACGAATGACTGCAAATTGCGTTCAAATAGTCGTACATAACAATTTCCAGTCAATGATCAGCACCCAGTCCATTCCATGTAGACACAGCCCACACCATTATGGAGCCACTACCTGCTGTACGGTGACTTGTTGACAACTTAGGTCCATGGTTTCGTCGGATCTGCCACACTTGAACAGTGTCAGCAGCTCTTACGAACTGAAATCGGCACTCATCTGACCAGGCCACGGTTTTCCAATCGTCTAGGGTCCAACCGATATGGTCACAGGGCCAGAAGAGGCGCTGCAGGCAATGTCATGATGTTAGCAAAGGCACTCGCCTCAGTCATCTGCTGCTATAGCCCATTCACGCCAAATTTCGCCGCAGTGTCCTAACAGATACGTTCGTCGTACGTTCCACAATGATTTCTGCGGTTATTTCACACAGTGTTGCTTGTATGCTAGCACTGACACCTCTACACAAAAGCTGCTGCTCTCGGTTGTTAAGTGAAGGCCATCGACAACTGCGTTGTCCGTCATGAAAGGTAATGGCAGAAATTTGGTATTCTCGGCACAGTCATGACACTGTGGATTTCGTAATTTTGAATTCCCAACCGATTTCCGAAATGGAATGTCCTATGCGTCTAGATCCAACTACCATCCCTCGTTCAGAGTATGTTTATTCCCGACCATAATCGCGTCGGAAACCTTTGCACTTGAGTTACCTGAGTACCAATAATTTTTTTCACGTCAGTGTATAAAATAACCATATAACTGGCTACATAGTTGGGCAGCTAGATGTCAAAAAAATACAAATAAAAAACTGGGAGCGCCAGAGTCAAAAGCCGCATCTGCCCAAATTCGGATGTAGGTCTTCTGAAGGAATGATGGACGACATGCTCACCGTAGACTGGAGACAAGCCTGAAACTGGTGAAGGATGAGGGGAGGGGGGGGGGGGGGGGATGGGTGATTAACCGTGCCCTGACAAATGAACTACCCGACTTTCGCTTTAAGACATTTAGGGAAATCACAGAAAAAATAAACCTGGATGGGTAACTGGAAATCTGAATTGCTGCCTTATGCCCTCCCGAATGCGAGCCGCCATTGGTTTGCCACTGCGCTACCTCGCTTAGGTTACGTCTTCTGAGGTTTCCCGATTTCGCTCACGACGAATGTCGAATAAGTTTCTTTGAACGCGATATGGCCGAATTGCTCCTTCATCCTTGCACATTCTGAGATTGTGCCTATTTCTAAACACCTCGTCGAAGGGACGTCAAACCATAATCTAAAGCTGGTGCTGTATGCTTAGCCACAACAACCAGGGGAGGAAATACGACAAATATGTTATTTGCCCTTCTTTTAATCTACTCGGTTCTTTCTTCCCTTCGACCATAAGAAATGTCGCAGCTCTGACGTGATATTTGTGCGAAGTGTAAGTAACGCAAGTAGCACGACGGTGTGACGTGGGACGTAATGACAGAGAAAAGTTTCGTAAACATATGAGGTGAACGTGCAGCACAGTCTGTGTTTGCGAACTGTGGATCAGCCATGTGGTAATGTTAAGGAGGGCAGCGGTAGCCTCACTGCTTCCTGACATCCCTCCTGCAAGATAACGTAATACCTCTTACTGTCATTTAAAATATTTAGCAACGAGCAAAAATTTTACTACCATTCAGATTTTCTAGTGATTGACGTCTAGTCCTAGAATTTACACTAATTTTTTATTTCACAAAGGAACCTCAGCAATCGAAGAGCAATATTATTCCCAATGGAGCCGTTCGAGGATTTGGCCACTAGACCAGTGACTCCCAAAGTGGTCTTCATCGACCCCCTGGGGACGACTCAACCTGAAAGGGGTTCACATCAGCGGAAAAACAAATTTTGGGGGGGGGGGTCTACGAAAGTGAGTACCATTTGGGCAGGTCGCAAACAAAATTCCGAATTCTTCTCACAGAGCTGAAGCTTGTTATTGTTTTCATCGGCTAAAAGACAGGGTGGAGCAACCTTTTTTTTCGCTGTCCTGCCCTCAACATTCAGCGACATTACTAATTACTTTTAGTTCCACTCTGTAAAGTACCGCCCCTTACCCTTCTCCGAGGTATGGGAAGACTATCTGGCGCTGCCTGAGACGGGCCAGAAACCGCTTCGTCACTCATCTAGAGGTATTTAATTTGCGACACAACACAGGACGTCACTTAAGCAAGGTTCTGTGTTACATCCCTGATGTTGGCAGCGGCCGGACACGAAACTTGAGCAGGCCGAAGTCAATCGACTTCTGCCGATCCAGAATTAGGGATCCCTCGTTCGTTACTTTCTGAACAGACTACAGTCACGTGCTATACAAATTTAGGTGAATCTATGTCATGTTGTTTGGGAGTGCCAATGTTGAAACCATATGGTGTAGTTATCTGCAAACGACCCACGTCTCCATACAGCTGGACAAGTCGACTTCACCTGGTAATGAATAGCTATTATTGGAATACATTCGTTTTGTTATGGATCAAGAAATCCATGAATAATTGTTTTCTCGAGAAATATGACAACAAACACTAAAGGTGAATCAATATTTAATGTTTTGAAAGATTATTTCATATAAAAGCGATTCCTTTATCAAATTTAATAACAGCGGCAGCAAATGAAGTAGCTGCCATGTTTCTGCGCTTTAAAACAGAATGTAACTGAGATGTTTGCACTACACTGAGTAATCCATCATCAACACTTAGTTGCTAAAAATCTGAGTGGTGGATTACATCAATCTCTTCAGTTTGATATTAACACAGTAAATAAAATTCGAAGCCACGTCTTCAGTTCTTTTGCGCAGTTATGTGAAGAAAATTACGAGAAACTGGCCTGATTATTCCTTCATACTAGAGCATGCAGGTTGTCGAAAGCTTAGTTCGGCAAGCTTTTTGTCATTTGTTGAGATAGTTTTAGAGATTTGGGATGATAAAGATCCAATTTTAAAAGAAAATTTAATCAAATGGAAACTAGATTGTTCACTTAAGGGATTTTTTTACCAAGTTTAACGACGTTAGCTTGTAGCTACAAGATGACAGACAAAATTTGATAAAAGCAAAGTCCATCATTTCAGCTTTTCTTGTCAAAATAAACTAATGAAGCAAAACATTGGTGCGAATTTTCTCAGTTTCACAATTTGTCACAGATAAACTGCCAGAATGATGTTTCAACCTACGTTCAAAATTTAAATGTCCTTCACACAGACTTTGAAACTATGTTTGAGGATGTTTTGACTATGGAAATATCACAGTGAATTATCAATCCATACAGTGATATTGAAGACACGCCTGTCATATTACAAGAAGAACTGCCTGTTACATATCGTGTGTTATGGACTATCTTGAGAAAGTTTTTCATAGTTTTTCCATCTTCATACTTCGTGGAAGGCGTTTAAGAACAGTTGCCAATCCTCTTAGAAAAAATAAGAAATATTGATAACCACTTACCGAGAAGATTTAAGGTCAAACGTAACTTAAAGTAAATACTGAGAATTTGCTAATAAAGTGTCAGGTTCATCCGTCCTCTTAAAAGTATGTATTAATTTTTGTATATTTGCATTTTGTGTCGTTCAAATTAATAAATATGTAAAACTTAGCATTTTTTACAGATTTTTACTCTAAACTTATCCAGTTAAACGTATCAAAGTGGGTGGCACTATATCAACTGTCAAAAACACATTTGAAGTTGATGCATTTGTTAACATTCGGTATATGAAAGACAGGGTGTCTACCTAAAACAGAAAAAATTGACATGTGGTCCACGAGACAAAAGAGCTTAGGGACCTCTGTGCTAAACGAATATATGCACACAAACAAAAACTTACCACCAACGATTGCTCCAGCCGACCTCCAACACAACAAGTCGACAGAAGCTGGACACTCCATCGCCGACCTTCATCCGTTTGGTAACAGCTGGGTCTAGGAAATCGGACCCTGTTCAGGAAACTTCCACGTGATATAGGAATGCGGAAGCGCGATTTCCTCTGCATATTCAGGTCCAGACAGCCATATTTAAACTCCCAGAGTCAGTTTGTCATCATTGGGACATCTGGGTTATGCTATAATGCTCAACCTGGGTCTTTCGTCACCATACTTATGACACACCCTGGATCTGAAAAAACCAGGCCACTGGCAGCCTCCATTCTGCCTGCTGCCTCATGGTCTGAGGCACAAACTGAGAGGCAGTCAGCTCTGCACCAGCCCAGCTCCGTGTTCATCAGCCTGGCCAGTTCCACACAACAGGTCTGCCTGGCTCTGTCTACCGTCCCACCACCCTAACCGAGTAGCAGTTGTCTGCTGCAATGAAGAGATAGCAAGGCTGTACACTACCATTTACTTCCTTGAGAAACAGTTGTAGTGACGCATCTTAGGCGCGCGCCTCGCTCCAAGGTTCAACGACCACTGCTTGCCCCCTACCTGCCGCAGACAACAATCTACGTTTGTTTATGAATGGAAATAAAGAGCTTTGGCAGCAAAGTGGCTGCCTACATTGTTTTCGCCACCACCCGTCCACCTCCACTTGCCCACACGTTCCTGTCGACACCGCTTACAATAAAATAGTGCTCTCACATCTGATCTGCTACCCGATCTGTTATAGTCAAAGTGTTAG
Source organism: Schistocerca americana (assembly GCF_021461395.2). Lineage (NCBI taxonomy): Eukaryota > Metazoa > Arthropoda > Insecta > Orthoptera > Acrididae > Schistocerca > Schistocerca americana. The sequence continues at coordinate 88,459,273 of NC_060130.1, forward strand.
ACACGGGAACACCACCAGCTATTCATCAGAGTGCAACCCATAAAACTGAAAATAGGGTGAAGCACAAAAACGGGGTGACCATATATAAAAGCAATTAAAACACGATAAAAGAAGAATGATAAAGGTATGTGGCAAAGTAGGTAGAGTTAATGATCCCCCAGACCAAGCACGCAGCGGGAGACACTCCACCCCTGAAAGTTGTTTAAAGCTTTATATCTGAAAATAAAATCCACTTTATCAGAGAAGACGAAGAACCAGTTCAAACGTCGTCTGCTAGTATGAGCGGCATAGAATCCAGAAGATCACACGTAGCATAGAGAATCGGAGAGAGGGGGCATTCCACCAGGCTATGAGCTACTGTCTGTAAAGCTAAGCAACCACGGCATGGGGATGGCTCGACACAGAAGATAAAACCGTGGGTTAATGTAGTATGATCGATGTGGAGGTGATATAGGACGGTGGATTACTTCTAGGGGCAATGGACGGAGGACAACCATGAAACAGCAGTTTCCTTGATAGTGCAGAGTTTATTACAAGAAGCAGTAGCACACCAGATGTTGTTCTATCTCTGAGTGAGAAGGGGTCTTATTAGCACCCTTAAATCCGCACCTCGGATCGTCAGTGCGAATGTTGGGCGAGTAATCGATTCCCTGGAGAAACTGTTGGCCAGTTCGTTCCCCGGGTGACTCATAATACTTGGGACCCAGAAAAATACAACTGACCTGGCAGTACGATTAGGACCAAAGAGAAGATGACGAATAGCAGATACCATAGGTTGAGAAGAGTAACATCGATCGATAACTTGGAAGCAGCTCATTTTAGCCATTGTTAATAAAAACGTGGTCGAGGGAGATCTGCTTAATAAAATGTAGAGGTCCGTTAATGTCCGTCAGCTCGACCACAAAAACGATATACGTACCCAGAAAAAACTCTTATTCCTGACTAGTGGGAAATGCAAAATGACATCCCGTCCTAGCCATGGTTTTAGAGCCATCAGTGTAAATGACAGTAGCACATTGATACTCATGAAGAAATGAGAGGAACAGACGTCGAAACGTCATGGGGACGATTAAAACTTTAGAGCTTTAAAACAGATTGGTACCCGTTCATGCTCTGAGTATTAATCAAGGGGACAGAGGATGTGGGAAAACACGAGTAGCACATTCTAATATGGTTAGGCAGACGTTCCAGTAGAGAACTGGTAATCCCATCCGAGGGCAGGTATCAGGGGATGGACGCTCCTTGTATGGAAAAAGAGTTTGATAACTTGGATGTATAGCAAATTGCCGGATGGTGACTGCGTAAGTGACCAAGAATTGGTACCGCCAGAGGTGAACTGAGGAGGTAAGATTCCTGCTTCAGCAAGGAGACGGTTTATGGAACTAGTCTGGAAGGCGTCAGTGGCGCGTCTTCCTCAATGATTATGGACTGGGTCCAGCGATTTCAAAGCTGAAGGTGTCCCTGAGAAATGATACAATAATAATAATAATAGTAATAATAATTCCCGTTGAGGCCCGGGAAAAGAATAGGTCTCCGGTATGTTCTGCCAGTCGTAAAAGGCGACGAAAAGAACAAACCACTAATAGGGATAACCCCCCTTTTAGTGTGATTAGTTGGTTCAGGACAGAACTAAAGAAGCCTCGGACAAGCGCCGTAATGGTCGGGGACGACGCTTGAACACTATGCCCGCCCACAATGGTAACGACAGTGCTAGCCAACTCGAAAATGATTTAAATCCAAAGAGAGGTGTTTTGCAGGATATGCTTCTTGCAACCACCCTAGAAGAAAACAATGACAAAGGATGAGATGGTCAGATGAAGTTAATCGACACCTCATGTTCTGTTATTACCAAGCAACAAACCTAGGAACCAACGCAACTGGATACAGATCACAAGTATACACAACATTTATTATCAGATACCCATAATTAAAATTTTTAACAGAACAACGACTAGCTGATCAGATCCGTGTAATAATCAAAAATAACAGGATACCCCAGTCAGAATTAGAAAACATCAAACAACAAGTACAACAAATACTGGAACAAAATAATGTGCAATCAGAAGAAGAAGAAAATACAGTAATGGACTCAAACATCCCAGAGCAAACAAACAAAGAACAACACGCATCAATTAAACAATCAGAGGAAAACGAAATCTTAAGACAGCCAGCAGAACAAGCACAAATAGAACTCGAAGAAACACACATGTTAGATATAGAAGAAAAATTTCAGCTGACATATATAGAATACAAAGACACAAATACAGACATTAGACCATTCTTGCATAGACCGCCAAATAACCCACAAATCGAAACAACAATAAAAACTATCAACACAATCATACACAACAAAATAAATGAAAACACAACTATGGAAGAGTTACAACTACTCGTTTATATAGGAGCACTCACTACACTAAATATACACACTAGGCAGAGATCAGAACCAACCAACACACAGAAGAAACCCACAAAACCAGCACGGCAACACAGGCTACAGATCAGAATAGAAAAACTGAGGAAAGACATCGGACAGCTAACACAATTTATAAGAAATGAAATGTCAGAAAAAAACGAAAAAGGTTAGGTAAAATGTCACAACAAGAAGCGATAGAGCAATTAGATGAAAAGAAGCAGAAATTACAAGCATTGGCCAAACGACTTAGAAGATACAAAGAAAGTGAAAATAGAAGGAAACAAAACCAAACATTCAACACAAACCAAAAGAAATTTTACCAGACAATAGATAACACACACATTAAAATAGACAATCCATCAAACATAACAGACATGGAACACTTCTGGTACAACATATGGTCAAACCCGGTACAACATAACAGGCATGCACGGTGGATACAAGCAGAAACAGACACATACAAGATGATACCACAAATGCCTGAAGTGATAAATTTGCAACATGAAGTCACCCAAGCAATTAATTCTACTCACAATTGGAAAGCCCCTGGAAAAGATAAAATAGCAAATTTCTGGCTAAAGAAGTTCACCTCAACACATTCACATCTAACTAAATTATTTAACAGTTACATTGCAGGCCCATACACATTCCCTGATACACTTACACATGGAATAACTTATCTGAAACCTAAAGATCAAGCAGACACAGCAAACCCAGCCAAATATCGCCCCATAACATGCCTACCAACAATATACAAAATATTAACTTCAGTCATTACACAGAAATTAATGACACATACAACACAGAACAAAATTATAAATGAAGAACAAAAAGCCTGTTGCAAAGGAGCACGAGGATGTAAAGAGCAACTGATAATAGATTCAGAGGTGATATATCAAGCTAAAACTAAACAAAGGTCGCTACACTACACATACATTGATTACCAAAAAGCCTTTGATAGTGTATCCCACTCATGGTTACTACAAATATTGGAAATATACAAAGTAGATCCTAAATTGAGACAGTTCCTAAACATAGTAATGAAAAATTGGAAAACCACACTTAATATCCAAACAAATTCAAATAATATCACATCACAGCCAATACAGATTAAGCGTGGAATATACCAAGGAGACTCATTAAGTCCTTTCTGGTTCTGCCTTGCTCTGAACCCACTATCCAACATGCTAAATAATACAAATTATGGATACAATATTACTGGAACATACCCACACAAAATCACACATTTGTTATACATGGATGATCTAAAACTACTGGCAGCAACAAATCAACAACTCAACCAATTACTAAAGATAACAGAAGTATTCAGCAATGATATAAATATGGCTTTTGGAACAGACAAATGTAAGAAAAATAGCATAGTCAAGGGAAAACACACTAAACAGGAAGATTACATATTGGGTAACCACAGCGACTGCATAGAAGCGATGGAAGAAACAGATGCCTATAAATATCTAGGATACAGACAAAAAATAGGAATAGATAATACAAATATTAAAGAAGAACTAAAAGAAAAATATAGACAAAGACTAACAAATATACTGAAAACAGAATGGACATCAAGAAACAAGACAAAAGCTATAAATACTTATGCTATACCAATACTGACCTACTCATTTGCAGTAGTGAGATGGAGTAACACAGACCTAGAAGCACTCAATACACTTACACGATCAAAATGCCACAAATATAGAATACATCACATACATTCAGCAACTGAAAGATTCACATTAAGCAGAAAGGAAGGAGGAAGGGGATTTATCGACATAAAAAACCTACATTATGGACAGGTAGACAATTTAAGAAAATTCTTTCTAGAACGAGCAGAAACTAGCAAAATACACAAAGCAATCACTCATATAACTACATCGGCTACACCACTGCAATTTAATAACCACTTCTACAACCCTTTAGATCACATAACATCAACAGATACGAAGAAAGTAAATTGGAAAAAGAAAACATTACATGGCAAGCACCCGTATCATCTAACACAGCCACACATCGCTCAAGACGCATCAACGCATGGCTAAGAAAAGGCAATATATACAGTGAGACGAAAGGATTCATGATTGCAATACAGGATCAAACAATAAACACCAGATATTACAGTAAGCATATTATTAAAGATCCCAATACTACAACAGATAAATGCAGACTTTGCAAACAAGAAATAGAAACAGTAGATCACATCACATACAATACTAGCAAATTCAGAATACTCCAGAAGACATGACAATGTAGCAAAAATAATACATCAACAGCTTGCCTTAAAACATAAACTTATAAAACAACACGTTCCCACATACAAGTATGCACCACAAAAAGTACTGGAGAATGATGAATAGAAATTATACTGGAACAGAACCATTATAACAGATAAAACAACGCCACATAACAAACCTGACATCATACTCACCAATAAAAAGAAGAAATTAACACAACTAATCGAAATATCCATACCCAATACAACAAATATACAAAAGAGAACAGGAGAAAAAATTGAAAACTACATCCAACTGGCTGAGGAAGTCAATGACATGTGGCATCAGGATAAAGTTGACATTATACCAATTATACTATCAACTACAGGAGTCATACCACACAATATCCACCAGTACATCAATGCAATACAGCTACATCCAAACTTATATATACAACTACAGAAATCCGTAATTATTGATACATGTTCAATTACCCAAAAGTTCCTAAATGCAATATAACATATACTGTACAGTTAAAAGGAAGTCACGCTTGATCAAGGTCCGTGTCACTTTCCATTTTTGACCAGACATAACGTCTGAGAAAAGAAAGAAATAATAATAATAATGTATGCATAGCCTGTAAACTGACTCATTCCACATCATTTCGATAAAAGAATCGTTCAAATGATCTATGGAGCATGTAAATAACTGAAACTGGTAGCCAGTAGTCCGATCTGGAAAAGGCCAGGGCCTGGTAAATATGGAGTAGATTGGTATGATATGTACCCTATGAGGTATGGGCATGGAAGCAGAGAGCATTAGACTTGATGCAGCTCTTCTTTAGTCGATGAATATAGGATCAGCCATGTCAGTTTTGTAAGGACTGAGCTGCAAAGTCCAAGCACTGGGAACCCAGTAGAATTTTGGATCAGTGTTAATCATGGTACGATGACAGAAATGTATGACTCCCGTTTTTGCAGGAGAGAACTGGAATCCATGGGCAAGAGCTTAGCAGAGGCCCTTCCTTAGGCGCATTGTAGTTGACATTCAGCCAAGGCTATAGACTGGGAACTATCCCAAATGTAAAGGTTGTCGACACACGATACAAGGACGCTCACTTGACCGGCAGATATGACTAGGCCATTGATGGCGATGAATAAGAGTGTAATACTCAGCGTGGAGCCCTAGGGAATACATTTCTCTTGGACCTGTGGGTACCTAAGTGATATACCCTCTCTGCCCCGAAACAACCTGTGGGATGGAAACTGACGAATAAAAATCGGTAGGGAGCATTGAAAGCCCCAGCCATGGAGGGTAAGTAAACTGTGATGGCGAACAGTGTCGTATGCCTTTTGTAGGTAAAAAAACTGTAATGAGATGTTGGCGTTTAGGAAAAGCCTGTCGGTTGCTCTCTACAACCTAACCACTTGGTCGATTGCGGATCGTCCCTCGTGGAAACCACATTGATAGGGGGGAAAAAAGGTCCTGCGATTCGAGAACCTGGCAAAATTGCCAGACTACAATCCTTTTATGCAGTTTGCCAGAGTACGTTGGTGAGGCTAATTGGTAGGAAGCTGTCAATGAATGTGGGGTTCTCGCCCAGATTAAGGGTTGGAACGAAGATACTATGTTGCCACCGTGAAGGGAAAACAGCTTCTAGCCAACTGCAGTTGAAGACCCAGAGAAGATAGAGCCTTTCAGTAATATTCAGATGGTGGAACATCTGATTATGAATTAAATCAGGGTCTGGGGCTGAATTGTGTGATGCATCAAGAGCCTCAAGCAGTTCCCACATAGTAACAGGATCGTTATATAATATGTCTTGCAGCTGGTAAAGGATAAGAGGATGTCTTCAACTTGCCTGTTATGTGTTCAAAAGGCAAGAAAAGGGTGCTGTGTTGTTGCAAAGTGGGTCGCAAGAACCGCTGCCTCGGTAGGAATAGCACCATGAATGAGGAAACCCAGAACAGTTGTTGACCTTTGCTGCCCTGCAGAGCTTGACGCACATCTGCGATAAGAGGCCGTATGTTCCAAAATGTGAAATGCAGTGTTCCCAGAATTTCTTCTCACTGCATTTAATTACATAGGAAGTATGTAGCTAGAGACACTGCAAGGCCCTTCGACGATCCTGAAGAGCTGTCGCAATGTCTTCGGTCCACCATGGCAACGCCCGGCGGCGGAAGGGGCTGTAGAAAGAGAAATAGCAATTCCAGTGGCGTAGATGATCGCGATGGATGTGTCCCGCACAACCACGATGATGCAACTTGACAAAGAGGCATGGTGATGACAGCAGAAGAGTAGTATGAAGATGGCGGCATGGGTGCAATTTTGATATAATACTGATATGCAAATTAATTGAACTGATCAAGTATTTAACCTCCTGACCACTTCCACCGCCAACCCGACCTCGACCGCACCCATCCCAGGATGACGTTATGTGTTTTTCTCAGCATGCGCGTAGGTACCCTCACCACTCACCCTTCCCCACCCTCTCTCCTACCTCCCAAGCCTACCCTTTGTTGTTGTTGTGGTATTCAGTCCTGAGACTGGTTTGATGCAGCTCTCCATGCTACTCTATCCTGTGCAAGCTTTTTCACCTCCCAGTACCTACTGCAACCTACATCCTTCTGAAGCTGCTTAGTGTATTCATCTCTTGGTCTCCCTCTACGATTTTTACCCTCCACGCTGCCCTCCAATACTAAATTGGTGATCCCTTGATGCCTCAGAACATGTCCTACCAACCGATCCCTTCTTCTGGTCAGGTTGTGCCACAAACTTCTCTTCTCCCCAATCCTATTCAATACTTCCTCATTAGTTATGTGATCTACCCACCTAATCTTCAGCACTCTTCTGTAGCACCACATTTCGAAAGCTTCTATTCTCTTCTTGTCCAAACTAGTTATCGTCCATGTTTCACTTCCATACATGGCTACACTCCATACGAATACTTTCAGAAATGACTTCCTGACACTTAAATCAATACTGGATGTTAACAAATTTCTCTTCTTCAGAAACGCTTTCCTTGCCATTGCCAGCCTACATTTTATATCCTCTCTACTTCGACCATCATCAGATATTTTGCTCCCCAAATAGCAAAACTCCTTTACTACTTTAAGTGCCTCATTTCCTAATCTAATTCCCTCAGCATCCCCCGACTTAATTAGACTACATTCCATTATCCTTGTTTTGCTTTTGTTGATGTTCATCTTGTATCCTCCTTTCAAGACACTGTCCATTCCATTCAACTGCTCTTCCAAGTCCTTTGCTGTCTCTGACAGAATTACAATGTCATCGGCGAACCTCAAAGTTTTTATTTCTTCTCCATGAATTTTAATACCTACTCCGAATTTTTCTTTTGTTTCCTTTACTGCTTGCTCAATATACAGATTGAACAACATCGGGGAGAGGCTACAACCCTGTCTTACTCCCTTCCCAACCACTGCTTCCCTTTCATGTCCCTCGACTCTTTTAACTGCCTACCCTGTTGGTGGAAATTTCGAACTTTGGCGAGAATTACGAATTTTGGCGGGAGTTTCAAATTTTGATGGGAATTTCTTTGTCCCAGGCCCATGCTGACGTCCCACCCCACCCGCACCCGAGAACTGGCAGGGAATTATAAATGGGGGTGCCCTTTCTGGGAATCGGACACTGGTCCTTCTGGATGGAAAGCCCAAGTGCACCCCCCAGCACATGGAAATTGTTCAGATGCAGGAGAGGAAGGTTACGTTAGTGTACTTATTTATTTTTGTCGGGAAAATGAAGTAAAGCTCCCGGTCCTAATTAAGTAATTGATCATAAAGATCAGCCCTAATTACAAAACTATACGCATAGCGCTGCGCAAGGACTGCCTAAAATCGGGATACAGCTCAAAAATTGAAGATACCACGCGAGTAGCGTTATCCTGCTGGGAAAAATTTCACAATACTACTTGAAACTAGTGACAGACACACTCAAATTCTACCCTTCACCTACAAGCTGGCGGAAAAAAGGCTGCGCTGTGAAATACTACCTCCATTCTTTTTGGCGAGAAACATGTTCAACTGACGAGATGCTGGTGTTGGACAGAGAGAAGTTTAATAAGTGAATTACCTGTAAGCATACAGTTAGACAGTATATATCGTTGTTTGACGTCAGAGTTCACTACAGATACATGCTACACAATCACCCTGCAGTCCTCGCAATCGAAGCCAATACACACTACCACAACTGATTGGAACATGCAACACTATTCACACCACATTTCGAAATTGTCGTGATAGAATCAGCACTCATAATGAACAGGTCATAATGCAACACATGTACTGGGGAAAATCGTCGTCCTCAAAAGACTGTAGAGGGAGTGGTTGTTAAACGTGCATTCTCCTCAATGGGCGTTCACGAACTAACCAACTTGGGGACAGTCTTACCCCTACCACCTCTCGTTCCTTCCTCCCTCCCTTCCTCTCCTCTGAGTAGGTAGGGATAAAGGCCTGTTCAATCTTGCCGCTGGTGGTCCACCAAGAGATCCTTCTGGTGGTATTGATATACTGCCTCCAGTCTGCAGAAATCAGTCACAGACACGCAAACGGTAAGAAGAGAACGTTTCTTGCAATGTGTTAAATGTATTTCTCGGAAAGACTGCACCCCTCAGGAACAACAACGAAATTCTGGGGAATGTTCCAGATCGCTTTATCACACAGCCAGCTGCTGCCATGCTTTGCGGTGTACCACCCTTCTAGCATGGCAGGAGCTGGCCGAGATCAGTGGCCACCTTCAAGCGACCTTCCTTCCCCAACACAACAGTATGTATAGGCAGCTAAACAATAGGAGATAAAAGGACGGCCGCCCCCAAGTGCAACTTGTTCGTCTAAAATATAGCGACACAGCCCCGCCCCCACATGCCACCCCACTGATTAGGGGGTGACGTCACACAGACTAGGCATGCCCCGACGCCTCCAATAGGTCTGTCGTTCTGTGACGGAGAATATTTTTATTTAATGTCAACGCAACTCTTGTAATCAAGCATCTTTTAAAGGAAAACTCAATCGCGACGATAATAAATGTCCTCTTTCCACGAAGATAGGCGCACTCCATTCTCTTTTAGGTAATGAACAAAATACGTTCGACTGCAGGATACAATTTGCATGTCATTATTTTGCGACATCCAACGAAGTACACCACCACTGATGACAAATGATAAGAGGCCTATACACGTCCATCCTGTGTAAAATTGGGAACCAATCTTCCTCTATTTTGCTGCGAAAATTTCTATCACCGCAGAATGTCCTTATTATTTCGAAACAATCACCTGAGTAAAGTAAAAGTGAGAATTTAAACTTGAAAGAAAAAAATCTGTATTAAGCAATTTCTTTCAACTTGATGTAAAAATTACACGACCTGGGAGCGTGTCTCGCGTTCTGACCAGAGTCTGTAAATAAGCTGTAACGCACGGATGTATCACAAATATTTCAGACGTTAGAGAATACGAGCTTTCACGCCATTTGCTCACATGTCGGAAAAAAACACAATCATTTTACGCTCGACAACAGCAAGCTGTAATTCAAGGGGACGTAGCTGTTTTGAACACCATGACAGGTCCCAGATTAACAATGCGATGCTACATCATACTAGCGTTTGTGAAAAAAATTTTTGAGATCTTCTCTCTCTGTATGTTAAAAGATATAGACACAAATAAACCCTGTCCAGAATCAATCTGTGGTGCCATAGCCATCTTTTCTACCCACCAGGAGGCATATCATTGATATCAAATTGACAGGCTAACTGATTAAACTGACAATGACAGACATTTTTCATGGAGAGTAAGTTTTTTTCAGCAATCGGATTACACTGACCAGGTAGTTCAAGTGGGAGTCCCTGGAGAGAAGACGACGTTCTTTTTGTGGAACACTATTGAGAACCGACAGTTAAAGCTGACCGCAGAAGGACTCTACCGCCCACAACGTACTTTTCGTGTAAAGACCATGCCATTAAAAACATGATCATAACCACTATGTTACCTTCACCTTAAATAAGAAGTTGTCTTGGGTCTCCAGGTGCACACAAGAATCTTTGATAGCGTTCACGTTCTGATAGATATGCTGTCTGCGATTTGGAATCATGTCAATCCATTCAGCCACATACTTGGGTTGGATTCTATAGACACATCTTTTAATGATTAAACCCACATGTGAATCATAATCATGCCACTCTCATATCTCGAAACGAGTCACCTTTTTCGAGCCTATCTGCTAAGGATCCCATACAGAAAGTCCCCTCGGCATCTTGTAACTGCTGCTCAGCCTCTGCCCACCATCCCTGCAGCTTCGTTCACATGATCGTCCCAGTTTAAATCAGAACTGAACACAAGGCAGAGAGCGCTATTTCTACGACCATCAGCATCCCACCGAGAAACAGGATGAGCTGAGTTAATGCGACAGGAGGGTGTTTTGACCACTCGGGGAAATGGGAACATGTCGTAGCCAATCATGTACAATGTGGAAGGTCAGCGCCAAAAGAAGCTTTCTTCTGCAACACTAGGTTGTAGAGAAGATAGTACGAGCAGTTAGCGTAACGTACAGGTATTGCAGTCCGAGGGAGATCTGTGTGTCTCAGGCTGCATTCATGTCTGTCACCCAAACATTCTCTCCCTCTCGTTATTTAGGACCATCCAACAGAGAAAAGCAACGAACTATAAAAACTTCGCCAATGTCATGTGTTAGAGAACTCGTTAAGATATTATCGCGGCCCTGTCTTCCGATATATCGAAAACAAATACCGCCTGCGTGCCGGCATTGACCCTATGTGGCAATTGTATTAAATATACAGGTATTGGTTTGTTGGAGCAGGTGGCTCATGATCGAAGTCGCTTTCACAGACCAGTGTAAAGTTTCGTCACCTGTACTGTAGGAGTACCATTTCCCACAGACTATCAATCACATCATTATGTTTTTTGCACCAAGACTTCGAGGTCTGTGTCAGGTTCGGAACCAGCATTAACACGTCTCAATCCATTGCCTCTCACAGGAAACTAGACTTCGCACGGTGTAAATTATGCTGCTGCTGCTTCCACAATACACGCAGGATGACTGAAATAAAGGACAGAGGTGGTTTTTCTTATTAACCAATAAATAAATAAATAAAAACGATGCGGAAGACATCGAGGCGTTTCCAGACAGCTGTTCAATGGTGATTGATAACGTTTACATTTAAAGTCATCTGTCACAGTGACATAGTAGCAGATGTCTAGGTGTCCCATTTCGATCGATCCGTCGTATTGTAGTCATGTATGCGATCACTGTTTCTGAGCAGGCCATCGCCAGAGGGTGTTGCTGTTACTAACACACTGTCTCAATCTCAAATAAGTGATGTCAGTCAATCATCATATGCTAATCAACAACGTACCAGAGGACGGATGGGATAGATGTTGTGAATTTATTATAATAAACATCACAGTTGATAGTGCGATCAATTCCACCAGTTTTTCCGTAATTTCAAGGCCAGCCAATGACACAGCAGACTTGCTTCCCAGTTTCTACATCATCGCTAAAGCACCCCTCCACTACTTTGCAAGTATCATGTACAATATTACGGATGCAGCTAGCTGACTGTGCAATGCGTCCATTTGACCATATACTCCAAAGTATACCAGACAGCGTCCTATACGTACGCAATTATGTTATCTTCATATTTCCAGCGTCGCGATCATAGTGCGGAATTTACGATTTCGGCGTCCATCTTTTCCTGTGTGGATGGGCGTCACAAAGTATTCAGGCATTCGTAAGGTAGTCAGAGATTGGCAGATCCCTCCCACATTGTACTTGACCAATCCTCCCTGCAGCACCAACCTTACCCACAACACCCATCCAAAAGCACAAGATCTCTCCAGATGTGTGCGTGTCGAGGAGAGCAGCGCCCTTTATCGGTGTATAGCGGACATGAGTGTGTTGCAGTTAAGAAGACACGCGTGATTTGTACATGATGGAGCTCCAGACAGAAGGAGTTTGAAACATTTCACGTAAACCAACCGCGCTATCAGTTCTGAAGTATTATTCCACTGTCTGGAGTCAGTACCAGGAAGGTACCGACATGAGAGAAATGATTGAAGAGCATAAACACACGCCCCTATGGTTACACAGTTGTTAATGCTATACGGTTTCTAAAGTGTTAGTTGTGCGGAATGCAATGCTCTTAATGCTCTAATGCAGAATATATTTGTCCAACCTCAGACGTACAACCACCTCGCAAGTTTCCTACCCCAGTCACTATGGTGACACACTTTGAAATTATAAGACTGCTTCCTTCCACACTATGCTGGTGTCCTAGGATGGCATCGTCAGTGCATATCCACCGCTAGAACTGCTTATAAACAAACTACAACGAAGTCCGGAGGCTGCTGTTCTGTCTCTTAGGGAATAAATGGGTTTTATACGTCCTTTTAAGCCGGAAACACACATACCGCCAATCACACTTCTCGCTTCAGTCATGCTTATATTTAGTAGTTGTATTGATTTTGATAGATGCTGCTGTATCTCACTAGGAAATATACCGAGGAATAACAAATATGAAACTTTTCTACAGCTGATACATTGAGGTACCACCCACACCCTGCTGAACGAAAATGCACACGAAGAAGCAGCACGATCAGTAGCCACAGGAGTTGCAACGGTCTTATTGCTGACGAAGGTTTCTCGGGTCTCCAGCTGGGTGGTAGCGTTGATATATCGCGACGTTTCGGGAACTGTCATACTTCCCATCTTCTGACGAAGTGACACTTCACCAGAAGTTGAGTAGTATACACTTCCCAAAACGTCAGCCATCTGGCTGGAGACCCGAGAAACCTTCATCAGCAGTAAATGTCCGGAAAGCCTACAGTCACATATAGTCTTATTGCTGTTTACAGTAGCATCACCTCATCTCTGGTAGCATTCCTGTGCACAAAGAACTCGTGGTCTGCCAGTATGTAACTAACCCCCCCCCCCACCCCCCGCAGCACACACACACAACCGCACACACTATTTAAGGTGATACATGTGACATCGGTCCACTCCCCTACAGAACACTCTAGGGAATCACTTAAGTCTGATAAACGCATTGATTCTTCTGCTTAATACTTAAGGAATACCATTGTTGGTGAGAACAGTATATCTACACTCCTGGAAATGGAAAAAAGAACACATTGACACCGGTGTGTCAGACCCACCATACTTGCTCCGGACACTGCGAGAGGGCTGTACAAGCAATGACCACACGCACGGCACAGCGGACACACCAGGAACCGCGGTGTTGGCCGTCGAATGGCGCTAGCTGCGCAGCATTTGTGCACCGCCGCCGTCAGTGTCAGCCAGTTTGCCGTGGCATACGGAGCTCCATCGCAGTCTTTAACACTGGTAGCATGCCGCGACAGCGTGGACGTGAACCGTATGTGCAGTTGACGGACTTTAAGCGAGGGCGTATAGTGGGCATGCGGGAGGCCGGGTGGACGTACCGCCGAATTGCTCAACACGTGGGGCGTGAGGTCTCCACAGTACATCGATGTTGTCGCCAGTGGTCGGCGGAAGGTGCACGTGCCCGTCGACCTGGGACCGGACCGCAGCGACGCACGGATGCACGCCAAGACCGTAGGATCCTACGCAGTGCCGTAGGGGACCGCACCGCCACTTCCCAGCAAATTAGGGACACTGTTGCTCCTGGGGTATCGGCGAGGACCATTCGCAACCGTCTCCATGAAGCTGGGCTACGGTCCCGCACACCGTTAGGCCGTCTTCCGCTCACGCCCCAACATCGTGCAGCCCGCCTCCAGTGGTGTCGCGACAGGCGTGAATGGAGGGACGAATGAAGACGTGTCGTCTTCAGCGATGAGAGTCGCTTCTGCCTTGGTGCCAATGATGGTCGTATGCGTGTTTGGCGCCGTGCAGGTGAGCGCCACAATCAGGACTGCATACGACCGAGGCACACAGGGCCAACACCCGGCATCATGGTGTGGGGAGCGATCTCCTACACTGGCCGTACACCACTGGTGATCGTCGAGGGGACACTGAATAGTGCACGGTACATCCAAACCGTCATCGAACCCATCGTTCTACCATTCCTAGACCGGCAAGGGAACTTGCTGTTCCAACAGGACAATGCACGTCCGCATGTATCCCGTGCCACCCAACGTGCTCTAGAAGGTGTAAGTCAACTACCCTGGCCAGCAAGATCTCCGGATCTGTCCCCCATTGAGCATGTTTGGGACTGGATGAAGCGTCGTCTCACGCGGTCTGCACGTCCAGCACGAACGCTGGTCCAACTGAGGCGCCAGGTGGAAATGGCATGGCAAGCCGTTCCACAGGACTACATCCAGCATCTCTACGATCGTCTCCATGGGAGAATAGCAGCCTGCATTGCTGCGAAAGGTGGATATACACTGTACTAGTGCCGACATTGTGCATGCTCTGTTGCCTGTGTCTATGTGCCTGTGGTTCTGTCAGTGTGATCATGTGATGTATCTGACCCCAAGAATGTGTCAATAAAGTTTCCCCTTCCTGGGACAATGAATTCACGGTGTTCTTATTTCAATTTCCAGGAGTGTATATTCGATAACATGTGTGAGAACACAGCTACGGATTGGGATTACATATGTTTTGCACGCTCTAATATAGCATCTCTGTGTAATACTTATGTCGCCTTTGATGAAGTACGTGTTACGAAAATCTACAGAGTTTACAGGGGGAGGTGGAGGGTTAAAACTGAACGCAGCCAGAGCATAATTTTTAAGCTTTTCTCGGTCTTGAGTGTCTAGGTACCCCAACCCACATCATTTCCCCGCATTTCGTGGTACTTTTTCTCTAATTTTATGTATTCTCAGTGAATTTACCCACTTTTGCAAGTTTTTTCGCGATTTCGTCGTATTTCCTTACGTATTTCCCATCAATTTGTCGTAATTATACGACGTTTTCCTCGATTTTTAACGATTTTATGTCATTTTTTCGTGTTTCTTGATATTTTTCCGTATTTATATGATCATATTTCTGGCATAGCCATGCGTTCTTTGACTTTATACGAGGATATTTGAGTATCCTATGCAGCAGTCTACTAAAAAAATCCTAAGAATTCCCCTCTTCCCGATGATCTACATGCCTGCATTTTGGATAGGGGAGTCATGAAAAGTATAGTAACACTCCCCTCGTACTTGGACGAGTCTCAACGAGCGGTGCAGATTGGAAACTCGTAGTCTGGATCCAAAGCCGTGTACTGCTGTGGCACATCAGAGAGCTTGTCTGCAGACTCGTGTAGAGATGCACTTGATGCAACCTCAAATTCTGGCACAGTTCTACATGCATACGCAATCTCGTATATGGTATTTGCAAAGTAGTGGAGCGATGGTGCATAAATTGGGAAGCAAGTCTGCAGTGTCATTGGCTGGCGCTGAAATTACAGAACAACTGGTAACATTGCTAAAACTGATCGCACTATTAACTGTGATGATTACTACAGTAAACTGACAGTGTCTTTTCCATCCTATCCGTCCAGTGGTACGCAGTTGATTACCACATGATGATTGACTGACATCACTTGCTTGAGAAGGAGAGAGAGTCTTACTAGGAGCGACATCCTCTGGCGATGGCGTGCACGGAAACAGTGATCGCGTACGTGACTGAAATATCACGGACCGATCATAATGGGACACCTAGACATCTGCTACATAATTTACATCGTGAGAAGTCTAGTTTCCTGTGAGAGTCAATGGAATGAGACGTGTTAATGTCGGTTTAGCACCTGACAGACCTCGAAGTCATGGTGCAAAAAACAAAATGATGTGATTGATAGTCTGTGGGAAATGGTACTCCTAGGATACAGGTGATGAAACTTTACACTGGTCTGTGGACGCGACTTCGATCATGAGACATCTGCTGTAATGAAATAATATATGTATATTTAATAGAATCGCCACATAAGGTTAATGCTAGCAAACAGACGGTGTTTGTTTTAGATATATCGGAAGACAGGGCCGCGATAATATCTTACTGAGTTCTCTAACACACGAGGTTGGCGGAGTTTTCTTAGTTCGTAGCTGTTTTCTGTTGGATGGTCCTAAACAACGAGAGGAAGAGAATGTTTGGGTGACAGTTATGAATGCAGCCTGAGAAACACAGATCTCCCTCGCACTGCAGTACCTGTACGTAGTTTGGAGGCATACCGCAATACAGCAGCAAAACCCTCGTCCTTCTTCCATACCATGTATGATGTGGAGTCATCCTAATTTTCCAGACAAGAAACACGACGGAAACTGCTCGCAGTTTCTACTACCAAGTGTTGCATGAGAAAGCTTCTTTTGGCGCTGACCTTCCACATTGTACATGATTGGCGGAGCTACGACATGTTCCCACGTCCCCAAGTGGTCAAAACACCGCCCTGTCTCATTAACTCGGCTCATCCTGTTTCTCGATGGGATGCAGATGGTCACAGAAATAGCGCTCTCTGCCTTGTGTTCAGTTCTGATTTAAACTGGGACGATCATGTGAACGAAGTTTCAGGGATGGTGGGCAGAGAATGAGCAGCAGTTACAAGATGCCGAGGGGACTGTCTAAAAAGCCGCGCTGGATATTTTGCTGTATGGCTCCTTAGCTGATGGGTTACAAAAAGGTGACTCGTTTCGAGATATGAGAGTGGCTCGAATATGATTCACAAGTGGGTATAATCATTAAAAGACGTGTCTACAGGATCCGATCCAAGTTATGGTTCAATGGATTGACTTGATTCCAAATCGCAGACAGCATTTCTACCAGAATGTGCAACACTATTAGCGACTCGTGTGTGTTCCTGTAGTCCAAAGACCACTTCTTATGCAGGCTGAAGGTAGCATAGTGGTTATGATCGTGTTTGTAATAGTGTGGTCTTTCCGCGAAACGTGCGTTGTGGGCGGCAGAGTCCCTCTGTGGTCAGCTTCAGTGGTCAGTTCTCAGTAGTGTTCCTCGAAAAGAACATCGTATTCCCTTCAGGGATTACCATTTGAACTAACTGGTCAGTGTAATCCGACTGCTGGAAAAAAAAAGTTACTCTCCGTGCAAACTGACTCTCATGGCGATTTTAATCCATAAATCAATTAACCGCCTGGTGGGTGGAAGAGATGGCTATGACACCACCGAATGATTCTGGACAGGCATTTTTTCTGTTGTGGCTATATATTTTAACGAAATTTCAATCTCCCACCTACACAGGGAGAGAGAGGCTCTCACGATTTCTTTCATAATCGCTAGTATGATGTAGCATCGCATTGTTAAAATGGGACCTGTCATAGTATTCAAAACAGCTATGTCCCCTTGAATTATAGCTTGTTCTTGTGTTTTTTTCGACATGTGAGCAAATGGCGTGAAATCTTGTATTCTCTAATGTTATTACATGTGTCTAAAATATTTGTGATACACCCGTGAGTCGCAGCTTACTTGCAGACTCTGATTTGAACGCGAGAGACGCTCTCAGGTCGTGTTATTTGTACATCAAGTTGAAAGAAATTGCTTAATATAGATTTTTTCTTTCAAGTTTAAATTCTCACTTTTACTTCACTCCTATTGTTTAGCTGCTTATACATACTGTTGTGTTGGGGAAGGAAGGTCGCTTGAAGGTGGCCACTGTTCTTGGCCAGCTCCTGCCATGCTAGAAGGGTGGTACACCGCAAAGCATGGCAGCAGCTGGCTGTGTGATAAAGCGATCTGGAACATTCCCCAGAATTTCGTTGTTGTTCCTGAGGGGTGCAGTCTTTCCGAGAAATACATTTAACACATTGCAAGAAACGTTCTCTTCTTACCGTTTGCGTGTCTGTGACTGATTTCTGCAGACTGGAGGCAGTATATCAATACCACCAGAAGGATCTCTTGGTGGACCACCAGCGGCAAGATTGAACAGGCCTTTATCCCTACCTACTCAGAGGAGAGGAAGGGAGGGAGGAAGGAACGAGAGGTGGTAGGGGTAAGACTGTCCCCAAGTTGGTTAGTTCGTGAACGCCCATTGAGGAGAATGCACGTTTAACAACCACTCCCTCTACAGTCTTTTGAGGACGACGATTTTCCCCAGTACATGTGTTGCATTATGACCTGTTCATTATGAGTGCTGATTCTATCACGACAATTTCGAAATGTGGTGTGAATAGTGTTGCATGTTCCAATCAGTTGTGGTAGTGTGTATTGGCTTCGATTGCGAGGACTGCAGGGTGATTGTGTAGCATGTATCTGTAGTGAACTCTGACGTCAAACAACGATATATACTGTCTAACTGTATGCTTACAGGCAATTCACTTATTAAATTTCTCTCTGTCCAACACCAGCATCTCGTCAGTGGTACATGTTTCCCGCCAAAAAGAATGGAGGTAGTATTTCACAGCCCAGCCTTTTTTACGCCAGCTTGTAGGTGAAGGGTAGAATTTGAGTGTGTCTGTCACTAGTTTCAAGTACTATTGTGAAATTTTTCCCAGCAGGATAACGCTAGTCGCGTGGTATCTTCAATTTTTGAGCTGTATCCCGATTTTAGGCAGTCCTTGTGCAGCGATGTGCGTATAGTTTTGTAATTAGTGCTGATATTTATGATTAATTACTTAATTAGGACCGGGAGCTTTACTTCATTTTCCCGACAAAAATAAATAAGTACACTAACCTAACCTTCCTCTCCTGCATCAGTACCGTTTCCTTGTGGTGGGTGGTGCACTTGGGCTTTCTATCCGGAAGGATCAGGGTTCGAGTACCAGAGAGGGAATTTTTAATTCCCAACCAGTTCACAGGTGGGGGGCGGGGGGGGAGGGGGGCGGGGGAAGGGCTGATGTCAGCACAGCCTTGGGACAAAGAAATTCGCACCAAATTCGAAATTCCCATGTAAATGGTAGGCAGGGGAAGGGGGAGAGGGGATGTGGAGGCACGAGAGGCGTGATGACCCACGTACAGGCTGAGAAAAACACAGTTCATCATCTGCCTGTGGAGGTGGCTGTGATGAGTGTGGGGGTCGGGGTGGTCGGGGGGGGGAGTGATTAATTTATCAACTTAACTAACGTGCATATCAATTAGATATCAAAATTTCACCCATGCTATCCTCCTACTACTCAGAAGTATACAACTGTCTGTCGATTTTTCAAAGAACCCTATGTGCTAATTAGTCTGTTGAGTGGTGCCAAAGAAGCGACAGAATCACTGGAAAGTAGTCACTGTCACAAAGATCGGAGTGTAGTGATCACTGTAGCGAAGCCACTTACTCTTTGGGGAAGTGGTCGTAATCTCGATACCCGAAAAGGTGGCATGGGTGGCACTTAAGTGAGCAGGAGTAGCGTTATTGATGAGACACAGATCGAATCAGAAAGAAGTTGGCCATTCAGAACACTTCTATGAGACGACATGGTACTGCCCACAGAGTGTGTGCACAGTGAATCACCAAGTAAGAAAAGGGAGAGAGTTGTTGGATTAAGGTGGTCATCTCAAGATATGTAACTGTCCTGCCTGAAGGTAAGTAAACGTTACAAATGGCGATTGCTGTGGTCATTCGCACAAGCACTGCTGCTGCTTCCAATGTAGTACAGGTCACACACAAGATGACTGCCTGTCATGAGTGGCGGTGGAACAACATCAACGAACATCTGTTCAGGGTCTGAATGCGTGGGGAGATCTGGCGCCTAAGGGTCACAAGTTAAGCGCTCTCCCAATATTTCTTCTTTCCCTCTTTCAGTACTTTTGGCGATCGAGAATATTGTGAGGGATTATCTGCTGTGGGTGTAGGAACTGAAGAGGAGTGGGCAGCCCTGAGACCCACAGTCCATCGCTTCTCTAGACAACAGCTGGTGTCGAGTCACCAGTCTATAGGTTTCCAGGTAGAGGATTTCTGAAAGGAAGTCCTGTAACCAGTAGACATCAAAGGTGGATTTGCTTCTCTGGGTTTTGTTGTTGCGGTTTTCACTGCAAAGATGTTTGTTGCAGTTCTCCAAGCTGGTTTAGGCTCTGCAAGCCTCTTCGTCTCCATGCAACTATTGAGATCTACACACTTACTGCAATCTAGCATTGGAGACACTGTACAGTTTTTGGCCACACCCTCTCCCCATGCTTCCTTCCACAGCCAAATTGATGATTCCTTGATGCCTCAGGGTGTGTCTCATGTCTCTTAGTCGAACTGTGTCAGACATTTCTTTCCTTCAGTTCTGTTCAGAATCTCTTCATTAGTTATCCGACATACCCATGTAATCTTCAACATTCTGTAGCTACACTTTCAAAAATTTCTGTTCTCTTCGTGTATTAAGTGTTTATCGTCCACCTTTCACTTCGGGATAAGGGTACATCCCATGCAAATACATTCAATTTTTTTAAATATATTTCCAGTCTGCATATTATATTGTCTCTACTCAGTCCATCGTCAGCTATTTTTCTGCGCAAATAACAAGGTGCATCGATAACTTTTAGTGTCTCATTTCCTAATCTATCACCGTCACATGATTTACGTCGACTTAGGTAAATTATCTTTGTTTTACTTTTGTTAATATTCGTCGTATAACCTTTTCAAGGCACTATCCATTCCGTTCAACTTCTTTACCGTCTCTGATAGTATTACAGTGTCATTGGCAAACCTCATAGTTTTTATATCTTCTCCCTGAACGATGTATTTCCCAATGACTCTTTAGTTTTCTTTACTGCTTGCTCAATGTACAAACTGAACAACATTGCGATAGGCTACAACATTCTCTCACTTCCTCCTCAACCACTGCCTCTCTTTCATGTACTTCGAGCCTTATAACTGCAGTCTACTTCCTGTACAAGTCATAAATAACTTTTAGCTACCTTCAGAGTTTCGAAGAGAGTGTTCCAGTAACCAATGTGAAACGGTTTCTGTAAATTTACAGCTGCTACATTCTTAGGTCCTACCCCCATGAACCATGGACCTTGCCGTTAGTGGGGAGACTTGCGTGCTTCAGCGATACACATGGTCGTACCGTAGGTGCAACCACAACGGAGGGGTATCTGTTGAGAGGCCAGACAAACGTGTGGTTCCTGAAGAGGGGCAGCAGCCTTTCAGTAGTTGCAGGGGCAACAGTCTGTATGATTGACTGATCTGGCCTTGCAACACTAACCAAACCGGCCTTGCTGTGCTGGTATTGCGAACGGCTGAAAGCAAGGGGAAACTACAGCCGTAATTTTTCCCGAGGGCATGCAGCTTTACTGTATGGTTAAATGATGATGGCGTCCTCTTGGGTAAAATATTCAGGAGAAAGAAAACTGGCGTTCTACGGATCGGAGCGTGGAATGTCAGATCCCTTAATCGGGCAGGTAGGTTAGAAAATTTAAAACGGGAAATGGATAGGTTGAAGTTAGATATAGTGGGAATTAGTGAAGTTCGGTGGCAGGAGGAACAAGACTTTTGGTCAGGTGAATACAGGGTTATAAATACAAAATCAAATAGGGATAATGCAGGAGTAGGTTTAATAATGAATAAAAAAATTGGAGTGCGGGTAAGCTACTACCAACAGCATAGCGAACGCATTATTGTGGCCAAGATAGACATGAAGCCCACGCCTACTACAGTAGTACAAGTTTATTTGCCAACTAGCTCTGCAGATGATGAAGAAATTGATGAAATGTATGATAAGATAAAAGAAATTATTGAGGTAGTGAAGGGAGGCAAAAATTTAATAGTCATGAGTGACTGGAATTCGAGAGTAGGAAAAGGGAGAGAAGGAAACATAGTGGTTGAATATGGATTGGGGGAGAGAAATGAAAGAGGAAGCCGCCTGGTAGAATTTTGCACAGAGTATAACTTAATCATAGCTAATACTTGGTTCAAGAATCATAAAAGAAGGTTGTATACATGGAAGAATCCTGGAGATACTAGAAGGTATCAGATTGATTATATAATGGTAAGACAGAGATTTAGGAACCAGGTCTTAAATTGTAAGACATTTCCAAGGGCAGATGTGGACTCTGACCACAATCTATTGGTTATGAACAGTAGATTAAAACTGAAGAAACTGCAAAAAGGTGGGAATTTAAGGAGATGGGACCTGGATAAACTGACTAAACCAGAGGTTGCACAGAGTTTCAGGGAGAGCATAAGGGAACAATTGACAGGAATGGGGGAAATAAATACAGTAGAAGAAGAATAGGTAGCTCTGAGGGATGAAGTAGTGAAGGCAGCAGAGGATCAAGTAGGTAAAAAGACGAGGGATAGTAGAAATCCTTGGGTAACAGAAGAAGTATTGAATTTAATTGATGAAAGGAGAAAATATAAAAACGCAGTAAATGAAGCAGGCAAAAGGGAATACAAACGTCTCAAAAATGAGATCGACAGGAAGTGCAAAATGGCTAAGCAGGGAAGGCTAGAGGAGAAATGTAAGGATGTAGAGGCTTATCTCACTAGGGGTAAGATAGATACTGCCTACAGGAACATTAAAGAAACCTTTGGAGAAAAGGGAGCCACTTGTATGAATATCAAGGGCTCAGATGGAAACCCAGTTCTAAGTAAAGGAGGGAAAGCAGAAAGGTGGAAGGAGTATATAGAGGGTCTATACAAGGGCGATGTACTTGAGGACAATATTATGGAAATGGAAGAGGATGTAGATGAAGATGAAATGGGAGATACGATACTGCGTGAAGAGTTTGACAGAGCACTGAAAGACCTGAGTCGAAACAAGGCCCCAGGAGTAGACAACATTCCATTGGAACTACTGACGGCCTTAGGAGAGCCAGTCCTGACAAAACTCTACCATCTAGTGAGCAAGATGTATGAGACAGGCGAAATACCCTCAGACTTCAGGAAGAATATAATAATTCCAATCCCAAAGAAAGCAGGTGTTGACAGATGTGAAAATTACCGAACTATCAGTTTAATAAGTCACAGCTGCAAAATACTAAAGCGATTTCTTTACAGACGAATGGAAAAACTGGTAGAAGCCGACCTCGGCGAAGATCAGTTTGGATTCTGCAGAAATGTTGGAACACGTGAGGCAATACTGACCCTACGACTTATCTTATAAAATAGATTAAGGAAAGGCAAACCTACATTTCTAGCCTTTGTGGACTTAGAGAAAGCTTTTGACAGTGTTGACTGGAATACTCTCTTTCAAATTCTAAAGGTGGCAGGGGTAAAATACAGGGAGCGAAAGGCTATTTACAATTTGTACAGAAACCAGATGGCAATTATAAGAGTCGAGGGGCATGAAAGGGAAGCAGCTGTTGGGAAAGGAGTGAGACAGGGTTGTAGCCTCTCCCCGATGTTATTCAATCTGTATATTGAGCAAGCAGTAAAGGAAACAAAAGAAAAATTCGGAGTAGGTATTAAAGTCCATGGAGAAGAAATAAAAACTTTGAGGTTCGCCGATGCCGGCCGAAGTGGCCGTGCGGTTAAAGGCGCTGCAGTCGGGAACCGCAAGACCGCTACGGTCGCCGGTTCGAATCCTGCCTCGGGCATGGTTGTTTGTGATGTCCTTAGGTTAGTTAGGTTTAACTAGTTCTAAGTTCTAGGGGACTAATGACCTCATCAGTTGAGTCCCATAGTGCTCAGAGCCATTTGAACCATTTTTTTCGTTCGCCGATGACATTGTAATTCTGTCAGAGACAACAAAGGACTTGGAAGAGCAGCTGAACGGAATGAACTGTGTCTTGAAAGGAGGATATAAGATGATCAACAAAAGCAAAACGAGGATAATGGAATGTAGTCGAATTAAGTCGGGTGATGCTGAGGGAATTAGATTAGGAAATGAGACACTTAAAGTAGAAAAGGAGTTTTGCTATTTGGGGAGAAAAATAACTGATGATGGTCGAAGTAGAGAGGATATAAAATGTAGACTGGCAATGGCAAGGAAAGCGTTTCTGAAGAAGAGAAATTTGTTAACATCCAGTATTGATTTAAGTGTGAGGAAGTCGTTTCTGAAAGTATTTATATGGAGTGTAGCCATGTATGGAAGTGAAACATGGACGATAAATAGTTTGGACAAGAAGAGAATAGAAGCTTTTGAAATGTGGTGCTACAGAAGAATGCTTAAGATTAGATGGGTAGATCACATAACTAATGAGGACGTACTGAATAGGATTGGGGAGAAGAGAAGTTTGTGGCACAACTTGACTAGAAGAAGGGACCGGTTGGTAGGACATGTTCTGAGTTATCAAGGGATCACAAATTTATCATTGGGGTGCAGCGTGGAGGGTAAAAATCGTAGAGGGATACCAAGAGATGAATACACTAAGCAGATTCAGAAGGATGTAGGTTGCAGGTTGCAGTAAGTACTGGGAGATGAAGAAGCTTGCACAGGATAGAGTAGCATGGAGAGCTGCATCAAACCACTCTCAGGACTGAAGACGACAACAACAACATTCTTAGGTTTGCCATTCTTCACTCTAACTTCTAAGATAAGTCATAGTGTCAACATTGCCTCACATATTCCTAAATTTCTCTCGGAAACCAAGCTTATCTTCCCACTGGTCGACTTCTGCCTATCTTTCCATTCTCCTGCAAATGATTGAAGGCTGGAAGTGGGAAACACTGTAAGTGTCATAACTGGACATTTTCTTTTTTCCTTCCCACCGCTGAATGTGCTATGACTAATAACTTGAGATAGGTCTGAAGAACTTGCGAAGCATCTTTGTACTTCAAAATACTTCCACTACATTTATCATTGCGTAAGTTTCTTTGTTCGTGACATGAAGACCACTGAATGTGCCGAGCGTGTGTCGCTGAGGTAGTAAATATGTTATAATAACCTGATCCTCGCTCGCTTTCCTACAATCAGTACTATATTTTACCTCACTAAAGTAATTTTCGACGTGGTTCTTCTTTTTCCAGTGCTTTATGATGGAAACGAAAGACAAGATTACCAACATGAAGGAGAAAACTGTGCTAAGGATTCAAGGCAAGCCATATGGAACAAAGGGACTCCTGTAACTCAGAAAGAAGCAGCACAACGTGGTGTAAATTTAAATCATTAGAATGTAATTGCGCATTGTGTAATATAATGAAATTTAGTAATTTTCGAGTTAGGACTGCACGATCCTCCCGTCCTGCAAAATATTCCTCACTTTCCATTAATCAACGAAATAAATGCTGACAAAAAGAAGGACTTATTAGCTATGGTCTATTTTCTTGAAGGGAAGTCCAAGGAATTTCATTTCTTGTTGAGACAGTGATATCAATACCGTATTCTTCGTTATGTCTCAGAAATAAGTGAGGTTACGCTGCGCACAGTCCTTAGAACTGAAGCATGGCACTTACACTTTCATTTACATATATTTTTTAATTCTAAACTTATTACACTTTTGCTACACTTTTATGTCAAGTGCTACAAATAACATGAATCTACGATAATTTGCATTTCTTCGAAAAAAATTTTAATGTAAATCTGTCACGATTTTTTTAATGTTTTCTTACATTTTGACATTTCACAATTTCATTGTTCCCCATTTCGAGTCTACAGTTCGTGTCAGTATGACCTTGCAATTAAGGACCAGAGATTTAAATACCCTCACCCCTGAAGTTTATAAGTTAGCACTTGCACGTATGTACGTGTACACTCACGTGCATATGAGCTAGATATACACTGAGGTGACAAAAGTCATGGGATATCTCCTAATATCGTGGCGGCGTAGTGCAGCAGCTCGACATGGCATGGACAAGTCTTTGGAAGGCCCCTGCAGAAATATTGAGGCATGTTGCGTCTCTAGGTGCCATAATTGCGAAAGTGTTGCCGGTGCAGGATTTTTTGCACGAACTGGTTCTCGATTATGTCCTATAAATGTTCGATGGGATTCATGTCGGGCGATCTGGGTGGCCAAATCATTCACTCAAATCGTCCAGAATGTTCTTCAAACCAATCGCGAACGTTGTAGACCAGTGACATCGTTGTATGGGGACATGCATTCCACGAATGCAGATAGTCTCCGAGGAGCCAAATATAAACATTTCCAGTCAATGATCGGTTCACCTGAACCGGATGACCCATTCCATTCCATGTAAACACAGCCCACACCATTTGGAGTCACCACTAGCTTGCACAGTGCCTTGTTGACAACTTGGCTCCATGGCTTCGTGGGGTCTGCGCCAAACTCGAACCCTGTCATTCCCTCTTAACAACTGAAATCGAGACTCATCTGACCAGGCCACGCTTTCCCAGTCGTCCAGGGTCCTACGATGCGGTCACGAGCCCAGAA
Source organism: Schistocerca americana (assembly GCF_021461395.2). Lineage (NCBI taxonomy): Eukaryota > Metazoa > Arthropoda > Insecta > Orthoptera > Acrididae > Schistocerca > Schistocerca americana. Next base: position 88,486,032 of record NC_060130.1, read on the forward strand.
GAGGCACTGCAGGCGATGTCGTGCTGTTAGCAAAGGCACTAGAGTCGGTCGTTTGCTTCCGTACCCCTTTAACGCCCAGTTTCACCGCACTGCCCTAAAGGATACGTTTGTCGTACGTCCTGCATTGATTTCTGCAGTTACTTACTGCAGTATTGCTTGTCTTTTAGAGCTGGCATCTCTACGCAAACCCGCTGCTCTCGATCGTTATTTCACTTAACAACCGAGAGCAGCGGGGTTTGCGTAGAGTTGTCCGCCACTGTGTTGTGCGTGGTGAGAAGTAATGCCTGAAATTTGATATTCTCGGCACAGTCATGACACTGTGGATCTCGGAATACTGAATTACCTAACGATTTCCGGAATGGAATGTCCCATGCTTCTAGCTCCAACTACCACTCCGCTTTCAAAGTCTTAATTTCCGTCGTGCGGCCACGATCACGTCGGAAACCGATTCACACGAATACATTACCACCCTGTGAGACAAGATGGTCAGTGCCTTCGGGGATAGATGTTTGCAGTTGTCTATGGAAACGTGGTTGCACCCAGGAGTGCAGCTCTTCCTCCGAAGAAAATCGACTGCCACGAATATCTTTCTTCAGGGCTACAAAAATATGGAAATCGCGTGGTTAGAGATCTGAACTGTGTGGAGACCGTTTACGTGTTTCCCAGCGAAACATCTACGGCGTAATGTAAACGGTATTATCCTGCGACAGAGTGATGCCTTCCGTCAATCCAGCTGCTCATTGGCGTTCTGGGACACAGCGCCACAATTAAAGCACAGCGGTACGTGGACACTGCAAAAATCGAAGTGCACCATCAAGTCCAAACTCCTAAGTATGTTGACGGACGGTATTACTGTGTGGCAGGATAATGCCCGCCCACATGTTGCCAAGGTCGTTTCGAACAGGCTGCAGAAGTTTTTCTGGGAAGCCCTTACACATCCTCCATGCAGTTCACGCGATTTCCATATTTTTTGGGTCCTGAAGGAAGACATTCGTGGCGGACGATTTGCTTCAGACGAAGAGGTGGACGCCTGCGTACAATCGTTGTTCCACAGCCAACCGCAAACATTTTTCCACGATGGCACCGACCTTTTCGTCTCACAGTGGTATAAACGTGTTAACTGTTCTGGCGATTACCATTGACATAATAAACAGTTTACTTCTCTCCATCTGTCTCGTTTGACTGCCCCTTATACTAAAACAGGCGGTCGACGATCCGTGCATGTGCACTGAGTTCCTGCACCTATTGGCTACCTACATACGTCAGAATGCGTGAAATAGGTGCAGCGATTCTGTTTCTGTAGGTGAAAGGCAGGAAAGCGGTTGAAATCCACTGCAATATTTGCTCTGAAAAGAATATGTAATTATAAAAATAAGGGTTAGATGCGTTTAACGTTCGCCATATAATGTTTATGACGGAGAGCAGAATGGGTGACCAACTGTCATCGCTAAAAAGTACGTAGATTGTCTGAAGAATTTCCTCAAGGTACAGAAAAAAACATTATTTATTCATCAGTATTCATTGAGACGGGTGTTACGATTAATCAAGGAAAACTCCCAGTTGGGAAAAGGGGCCAAAATTAGTTGGTTACTGTCGAGTTACAATTTACAATTTCTTTATTGATTACTTCAACCATTAAAAGTAATTTCTTTACCACTTGACCAGGAACACATCCAAAACGCTAGCAGGCATGACTGCCTTTTCAAAACAATTTACTTTACAGTTAACGGCCAAGCCATTTTACTTAAAACCGGCTTCGATAAAACATTTGATAACAAATCAAAATTTTCCAAGTAATGAAATTAAAAACTTTACTTTACCGTTAATAGCCAAGCCATATTTCTTAAAACAGACTTTGATAAAGCATTTAATAACAAAATTAAAACTTTCCAAGTAACGAAACAAAAACACCAATTTGCATACAATTTCACTACTGAACATGTAGGGAGCCATTTCTTTTAGATTTTGGCAATACAAGATATTAAATTACAAGGGCTCGCTAAGAGGGAGGCAGAACTAGCATTTTCAAAGGATGCCTAGTAGATTAAAACAATCAAAGTAAAGATACAGTCATTCACGTTTTCCAATAACTAACAATTTTAAAGCCATGTAATTTTAAAAAACCCACCAATGAAAGGCACACTTAACCTTTTTAAACAGTGGCCAAAAACAATCAGAGTAAAATACAACCATTTAACATTTTACAATAACTAACAACTTTAATACCATGTCCTACCACCAAAATGTCCTGCGACAGAAATAATTAACCGACAGGGTGTAAGGGCGGCCACAATAGTCTCCCGAAGGATGCTCAGGCTAGAAGCGGACCAACACACCCACAACGCATCACATTGAGCAATCACATCGACCTCACGCGAGGCCAGGGGAGGAGGAGGAATCAAATCAGGAATCATAATCCCTGCCCACAAATACACTTCCTCCCAGGCAGTACTAATAAGAAGTCAAAAGATCACTGTCTATAATTACACCGGCGACAGGGACAGAAAATCCGAACGCAGGAGGCCACAAGACAGAAACAATGTAATCTAAAACAATAATCCCTGCCCAAAAATACACTTCCTACCGGGCAGTACTAATAAGAAGCGGAAAACATCACTGTCTATAAATACACCGGCGACAGGGGTAGGAAACCCGAACGCAGGAGGCCACAAGGCAGAAAAAATGTAATCGAAAACAATAATCCCTGCCCAAAAATACACTTCCTACCGGGCAGTACTAATAAGAGGCCAAAAGATCACTGTCTATAATTACACCGGTGGCAGGGACAGGAAACCCGAACGCAGGAGGCCACAAGGCAGAAAAGACGCTGATTGCACAAACCAAAATTCTTCAATTATCATCTAAACCTTTAACCAACTTAACTTGCAGTTTATCAGAGAAACAGCAGGTGAACTCCGATGCAAAGGTTCCTCACACCCGACCGTGTACACGTCGCCAGCGTACAGAACTGGGCACAGTCACGCAGCCACGCGCTCTGTCACCGGAGCCCTCGTCTTCTCTGCACCCACGGCGGCGAAATACCACTCCTCAGGTTAGTCGAGTTACCAGTCCATCATTCCGCCTCCAGACGGAAAATTTAAAGACATCCGTTGCCGCTCCCACCAAGTAGTGACTCGGAACCACAGCCGTGGCCCCCGGGTGTTCACAGCAAGAGCTTACAGTCTTCTCCCGTCAACTCGTCCCACACGTCTCGCACCGCCAGGATCGACCACGTGGCTTCTCGGAACAACAGCCAAGTCTCCACCGCCACGTCACGCCGCGGTCTCGTCGTACGACATTCTCTAATTCCCGATTTTAAAAACCGACCGACCGACTCGTCCCCGCTAGGCAACCAACACGGCCATCCCCCCAAAGATCTTACTCCCTTACACGAGGCTAACAGGAAGCAACGACTCGAAGATCGATAAGACCAGACCCGCCGCCACAGGGGAATCTCAACAGAATCGTACGCAGCATAACGATAAATATGAAAGAATCGATTAACGATGGAATGGAAGGACTCAGAAAATCTTAACAGCGCGATATATGTTGAGAGCCAACACGGCTCATTCATGTTGTCACCTCGAAACTAATCCCTCACAGATACAATACACTTGTGCCAACGCTTCTTCCAATCCTCGAAGCACTTCTCATGAGCACTTTTTGGTACAGCTTTGAGTACTTCCAGCGAGGCAGTTTTTATTTCCTCAGTCGTTGAAAATCTATGTTCTTTCATAGGTCTCTTCAGTTTTTGGAACAGGAAAAAGTCGCAGAGGGCCAAATCCGGTGAATATGGTGGCTGGGACATGATTGTCGTGTTGTTTTTGGCCAAAAAATCTCTCACAAGCAACGAAGAATGAGCAGGTGCATTGTCGTGATGCAAAATCCGTGAATTGTTTTCCCCATTTCCGGGCGTTTGTTGCGTATTTCTTCCCGCAAACGGTGCACAACGTCAAGGTAATACTCCTTATTGACCGTACGACCTTGAGGCAAAAATTGATGATGCACTACGCCACTGTAATTTTAAAAAACAGTGAGCAAAACTGACATTTCATCGAGCTTGGCGTGCTTTTTTCGGTCTTGTCTGTCCGGGATGCTTCCATTGGGTTGATTGGGCTTTGGTTTCGACGTCATAACCATGAACCCACGTTTAGTCACCAGTTGCGACCCTTTTGAGCAAATCAGTATCATCATTGACGTCATTCAATAGCTCCTGAGCGATGCACAAGCTACGGTTCTTCTGATCAAAACTGAGAAGTTTTGGAACAAATTTCGCTGACACACGTCTCATGCCCAAAACATCCGAAAAAATTGTATGACACCAGCCGACCGATATGCCAACATCCTCAGCAACTTCTATTACGGTAATTCGACGATTTTCCGAAACAATTTTCTTCATAGCGGAAAGGTCGGGGAAGAAGGCCAGTGTTCACTCTGTCTGCTTGTCGGGGGGTCTCATACGAGATGTGGAGGAGGCCCTGCCGGCGGCGATAGAGAGCACTGGGTGCACCCGACTGCAAATTGTTGCTCATGTCGGCACCAATGACTTCTGCCGTCTGGGTTCAGAGGTCATCCTCTTGTTCGAACAGGCGGTTGGCGGAGTTGGTGAAGGCGGAAAGCCTCGCTCGCGGGGTGGAATCTGAGCTAACTATTTGTAGTATCGTTCCCAGAATCGATCGCGGTCCTCTGGTTTGGAGCCGAGTAGAAGGCTTAAACCAGAGGCTCAGACGATTCTGCGGAGGTCTGGGGTGCAAATTTCTCGACCTCCGCTATCGGGTGGAGAAATGTAGGGTCCCCCTGAATAGGTCAGGCGTGCACTACACGCAGGAAGCGGCTACAAGGGTAGCGGAGTACGTGTGGAGTGCACAAGTGGATTTTTTAGGTTAGAGAATTCCCTCCCTAGGCCCGACAAGACGCCTCCTGAGACGCTCTGTGACCAAAATGATACTGAAACAGAGGATGACAGACTAAAGGCCGAAATACTAAATGTCTTTTTCCAAAGCTGTTTCACAGAGGAAGACTGCACTGTAGTTTCTTCTCTAGATTGTCGCACAGATGACAAAATGGTAGATATCAAAATAGACGACAGAGGGATAGAGAAACAATTAAAATCGCTCAAAAGAGGAAAGGCCGCTGGACCTGATGGGATACCAGTTCGATTTTACACAGAGTACGCGAAGGAACTTGCCCCCCTTCTTGCAGCGATGTACTGTAGGTCTCTAGAAGAGCGTAGCGTTCCAAAGGATTGGAAAAGGGCACAGATCATCCCCGTTTTCAAGAAGGGACGTCGAACAGATGTGCAGAACTATAGACCTATATCTCTAACGTTGATAAGTTGTAGAATTTTGGAACACGTATTATGTTCGAGTATAATGACTTTTCTGGAGACTAGAAATCTACTCTGTAGGAATCAGCATGGGTTTCGAAAAAGACGGTCGTGTGAAACCCAGCTCGCGCTGTTCGTCCACGAGTCTCAGAGGGCCATAGACGCGGGTTCACAGGTAGATGCCGTGTTTCTTGACTTCCGCAAGACGTTCGATACAGTTCCCCACAGTCGTTTACTGAACAAAGTAAGAGTATATGGACTATCAGACCAATTGTGTGATTGGTTTGAAGAGTTCCTAGGTAACAGGGAATCTCTGGAGGGAAGCCGACGTTCTATTTGAGAAACACTATTGAGAAAATTTAGAGAACAGGCATTTGAAGCTGAATGACGAACGATTCTACTCCCGCCAACATACGGAGCACGTTAGGTTCAAATGGTTCAAATGGCTCTGAGCACTATGGGACTTAACATCTGTGGTCATCAGTCCCCTAGGACTTAGAACTACTTAACCCTAACTAACCTAAGGACATCACACACATCCATGCCCGAGGCAGAATTCGAACCTACGACCGTAGCGGTCACGCGGTTCCAGACTGAAGCGCCTAGAACCGCACGGCCACACCGGCCGGCAGCACGTAAGGATAAGTAACGAGAAACTGGGCTCGTACGGAGGCATACAGATAGTCTTCTTTCGCTCGCTCTGTTTGCGAGTGGAAGAGGACAGGAAATAACAAGTAGTGGTATAGGGTACAATCCGCAACACACCGTACGGTGGCTTGTGGAGTGTCTATGTAGATGTAGATATTTGACGACTGTTACCACCGGTTTGGTATCAGAGGAAGTGACTACCTAGCCTGTGGGCAGCTCCCAGAGACGCCAAACAAACGCCTGTAAAGGTTTGGTTTGGTTTGGTTGTTTGGGGAAGGAGACCAGACAGCGTGGTCATCGGTCTCATCGAATTAGGAAAGGATGGGGAAGGAAGTCGGCCGGCCGAAGTGGCCGTGCGGTTAAAGGCGCTGCAGTCTGGAACCGCAAGACTGCTACGGTCGCAGGTTCGAATCCTGCCTCGGGCATGGATGTTTGTGATGTCCTTAGGTTAGTTAGGTTTAACTAGTTCTAAGTTCTAGGGGACTAATGACCTCAGCAGTTGAGTCCCATAGTGCTCAGAGCCATTTGAACCATTTGAAGGAAGTCGGCCGTGCCCTTTCAGAGGAACCATCCCGGAATTTGCCTGGAGTGATTTAGGGAAATCACGGAAAACCTAAATCAGGATGGCCGGACGCGGGATTGAACAGTCATCCTCCCGAATGCGAGTCCAGTGTCTAACCACTGCGTCACCTCGCTCGGTGTAAAGGTTACATGGCAAGTGTAATCCGACTGCAGGAAAAACAAAAATTGCTCACCGTGCAAAGGGACTCTCAAGACCAGTTTAATTAATTAGTCAATCAATTCGATACGAATGACGTGTCGCCGGGCGGGTGGAAGCGAGGGCAAGAGTACCGTGGAGCATTATTTCGTTGCAGCGAGATCTTTTAACGAAATTTCAATCTCCTGCCTGCACAGGAAGAAATGACCATCTTGATAAAATCATCTATTTGTAAAATGATACGTAGTATTAATCTCACATTTACAACTCCTCTGTGCTTAGACTTCGTAGGTAACGAGGCATTTGGCTACTTTAAGAGAACTCACTCCATCATGAGCCAAAAAAGAGTTTAATATTCTAGTCCTGTGATGCAGGACGTAACAGCTATTAAACTGATAAGAACAGAATTTTTTTTTTTTTTACGAGACTAAAGAGTACTTAGAGGAAATATAACTTATGCCATACTGTTGTACAGGATTTTCACAACAAGTAACGATACTTTAGCGATGTGAAAATGCGTGTATGCTCAGATTTCTTCTGTCTACGAAAATAACTCGTATAAAACGGAGGAATCTACATTTCGCTTGAGAAATTCGAGGTACACTACTGGCCATTAAAATTGCTACACCAAGAAGAAATGTAGATGATAAACGGGTATTCACTGGACAAATATATTATACTAGAACTTACATGTGATCACATTTTCACGCAATTTGGGTGCATAGATCCTGAGAAATCAGTACCCAGAACAACCACATCTGGCCGTTATAACGGCCTTGATACGCCTGGGCATTGAGTGAAACAGAGCTTGGATGGAGTGTATAGGTACAGCTGCCCATGCAGCTTCAACACGATACCACAGTTCATCAAGAGTAGTGACTGGCGTATTGTGACGAGCCAGTTGCTCGGCCACCATTGACCAGACGTTTTCAATTGGTGAGAGATCTGGAGAATGTGCTGGCCAGGGCAGCAGTCGAACATTTTCTGTATCCAGAAAGGCCCGTACAGGACCTGCAACATGCGGTCGTGCATTATCGTGCTGGAATGTAGGGTTTCGCAGGGATGCGACCATCATGATGCTATAAACAGAACCTGGATTAAACCGAAAAAATTGCGTTTTGCCATTCGTGCACCCAGGTTCGTCGTTTAGTACACCATCGCAGGCGCTCCTGTCTGTGATGCAGTGTCAAGGGTAACCGCAGCCATGGTTTCCGAGCTGATAGTCCGTGCTGCTGCAAACGTCGTCGAACTGTTCGTGCAGATGATTGTTGTCTTCCAAACGTCCCCATCTGTTGACTCAGGGATCGAGACGTGGCTGCACGATCCGTTACTGCCATGCAGATAAGATTCCTGTCATCTCGACTAGTGATACGAGGCCGTTGGGATCCAGCACGGCATTCCGTATTACCCTCCTGAACCCTCCGATTCCATATTCTGCTAACAGTCATTGCATTTCGACCAACGCGAGCAGCAATGTCACGATATGATAAACCGCAATCGCGAGGGCTACTATCCGACCTTTATCAAAGTCGGAAACGTGATGACACACATTTCTCCTCCTTACACGAGGCACCAGAACAACGTTTGACCAGGCCAAGCCGGTCAACTGCTGTTTGTGTATGAGAAATCGGTTGGAAAATTTCCTCATGTCAGCACGATGTAAGTGTCGCCACCAGCGCCATCCTTGTGTGAATGCTCTGGAAAGCTAATCATTTGCATATCACAGTATCTTCTTCCTGTCGGTTAAATTTCGCGTCTGTAGCACGTCATCTTCGTGGTGTAGCAATTTTAATGGCCAGTAGTGTATATGGAAAACAGCACCTCTGTTTAGAATTCGGTAAAGTGGATTTCTTAAACTGGGGAGTCTTTGTTAGAACTATATGTCAAAGTCGTTTCTGCCTGTCTCCCGGCCAGGCGCGAGGCATCGGCTGACCGGAAGCCGAAGCTTTTAATGCGGCTGGCAGGTACAAAGAATGCAGCTGTCCCGGCAGCAGTGCTCACGGCGCCCTCTAGAAGTAACCAGTATGCTGGTTGTGTGGCGACAGAAGCGGACGTGTGTGAGAAGATGTAGTTATTTGACGACGGCTACCACCCGTTTTGGTATCAGAGGAAGTGACTACCTAGCTGGACACTTATTCCCTCCATGTAAATTGATCGGTTGACTACTTGGCGGTCACGGTGACAATCTCTTCGGCCTCTGAGGGTTTGTGCGGCCGGCGTGTGGACACTTGAAGACGTGCACACAACTGCTAGTGTGATGGGCGGGGGTGTGCATCTCTTAACCTTTCGGCACGCCACGGTTCCCCAGCAGCTCTGTGATCGCGAATGTGTGCTGTTGGAAGGTATTTTTTACCAAATATGTTTCGTGTAAGGTGGAAACGTTGTGGTGGAGAAGGGTGCTTGTGTTCTCAAACGTCGATGCATACGAGACCTGAGACATATTTAGTGCTATGATCTATTGGTGGTGGAAATTTAATTACTTGCTTCGTAAAACGTTTGCGTGTGATTCTCAAACGTTAAAAATTTATTTTATTATAGAGAAGAATCATCGTAAGGTAATGGTGAGTTTATTAAGCCTGTAAATTGTTAAACAATTAATTAGATATGGTAGTACAAATAGATTATTTCCCACCATTTTTGATATCGAAATTGCACCAGCTCTTCCATTGTCCTCAGCATAAGCCAATTGGAACACAGTATTCTGAGAAGGGATGAAAACCTCCATCTGAATGTTTGGACATGTTAGTTCAGACGTATTTCACACAAACAAGAAGTAACCACATGAAAGAGACAGAGGCAGGAAGTAAGTGTAGTATGTCCTGAGCAAAGGAATACCGCCACCTGACTCTTTGTTTGGGGGCTGTGAGAACAAATGGAAGTCTCTCGGGCAGGTAGGCGTGTCACCTTGCTCTACAGGATTGAGGTGCAGGTGTTACAACAGGAAGCATCCACTTGAGAGAGACTGAGTTGGTTTCCTGGATATTGAATATCAAAGAACACCAACTTCTGGTCTGTGGTCGGTGCTATTTAATAGTTATTACATCATAGAATGTGGGGTGATATGAGGGGAGAAGCCAAGTCTCCTGCAAACCGATTAAATAAAGAATATGCACATTGAATTGAACAATATATTATTGACACTGATTTGAATTTCGTGTCGTGACATCATTCTACACCAGCACGGACTGTGTCGTTTTGACGCAAAGCCGGCCGCGGTGGTCTCGCGGTTCTAGGCGCGCAGTCCGGAACCGTGCGACTGCTACGGTCGCAGGTTCGAATCCTGCCTCGGGCATGGATGTGTGTGATGTCCTTAGGTTAGTTAGGTTTAAGTAGTTCTAAGTTCTACGGGACTGATGACCACAGCAGTTGAGTCCCATAGTGCTCAGAGCCATTTGAACCATTTTTTGACGCAAATTTGCATATGGGGTGGAGAGGGGTAAGTGGGCGAGGTGAGAGGAGGGCTGGGGGATTTCCCAGGGGAGGGAAAAGAGGCTCAGAACCGAACTGGGGAACGGGCTATAAAAGGGTGTCCCTATTTCCAGAGAGGTGAGGAGGAGGGGGGGGGGGAGGGGTGGTTCGGTGTCACAGAAGGACGAGTCATCCCCAGGGGATCATAAATCAACCTCCAAGCAATCATAATCCACTTAACAAATGGTTCAAATTTCTCTGAGCACTATGGAACTTAAGATCTGAGGTCATCAGTTCCCTACAACTTAGAACTACTTAAACCTAACTAACCTAAGGACACCACACACATCCATGCCCGAAGCAGGATTCAAACCTGCGACCGTAGTGGTCTCGCGGTTCCAGACTCAGGAGCCTAGAACCGCTTGGCCACACCGGCCGGCTCCACTTAACAGAACAACAGGTTAAGGGAAGGGTGGTTTAACTGATCAGTTTAATTAATTAGCATATGAATTTGATTTCAAAAGAGCCCCAGAGCCCGCTTAATACTAATACTATTGTTTCAGTGCGAAGTAAATCAAGAAGAACAAGCTGAGAGCGGCGTCGACACGCAAGAGAGGTAATATTTCATCGCTTCCAATTTTTCAGTGATGTGGCATCAGTCTTATAGGTAATCAACATTTACCAGAGATCCATCAGCTGGAGAGCATGTATCGCAGTGCCGTTAACATTTTCATCTTCCTCCATGCACTGTTAGCCATCCACACCTTGCTCGAAAAGGTCAACTGCCGAAACCTATAAATAACAATTAGGTATTGGTGCGTCATGTTGCTTTAATCTGCAAACAATAACTGCGTTCCACCTCTGATTAGATAATATTTCATCAGTTTCCCCCACACAAAAAACTTCCTTTTCTTGTGTTTTTCAAAATACTGACACAAGTTATGTACAAAAAAATGGAAAGACTGGTAGAAGCAGACATCGGAGAAGTATACTATGGGTTCTGGAGAAATGTAGAAAGATACGAGGTAGTTCTAACCCCACGACTTATCTTAGGATACCGGTCAAAGAATGGCAAACCTAAATTTATAGCATTTGTAGACCTGGAGAAAGTTTTTGACAGTGTAGACTGAAATACATAAATTATTAAGATAACAGGGATCAAATACAAGAAGTGAAAGGTTATTTACGATCTGGAAAAAAAAACAGACTACAGTTATAAGCTTCCCTGACAAATATAAATTTGTTGACATACTATATAAATTTAACTGTTAGGAAGCTTTTTCTGAAGATACTTGTCTAGAATGTAGCCTTGTAAGTAAGTGAAACGTGGACGACACACTCTTCAGATAAGGAGGGAATAAAAGCTTTTGAAACGAGGTGCGACAGGAAAATGCTGGAGATTTAATGGGTAGATTGGATCATTAATGAAGATGTACTGAATTTGACTGGAAAGAAATTAAATTTACGGCATAACTCGATTAAAAGAAGGGACCAGTTGATAGGACATATCCCAAGGGATCGAGGATTTGTTAATTTGGAAAGGAGATAAGTGTGAGGGGTAAACATTGTAGAGGAGACATTGGCTTGACTACAGTAAGTAGTTCCAAATGGATGTATTTTGCAGCAGTTATGGAGAGATGGAGAGGCTTCCACAGGATACAGTATTGTTGAGAGCCGTATCAAACTAGTCTTCGGACTAAGGACTACAAAAACAACACTGTTGTCGTATCCACAATGACAAGCCAAGTCCTTGAAACAATACTGAAAGTAACTCAAGTAAACAGAGAGATCAGCTGTGGCAGAACCGGTCACAGGGTGCCACACAGTCAGGGCAGAGATGTGAGCAAACAAGAGAACCTGTGAAGTACGCAATGCTACAGAATTAATGGCGAAAGCTCCCTTAACGATAAAGGAATAAGTAAGGCGACAAAACCAATTTGGCAAAGAAGTGATGTGACAGAATGAATGATGCACGGTCCTTGGGCAATAAAGGGGGGAAACTGAAACAGAGATTGGGAGCTGCGAGAAAGCAAAAGAGAAATCTCATGGTAGGAAATGCATTACGTCATGAGAAGCCAATGAAGGGCTTAGGACACAGTTTAAGACCATAAACGGAAAGGCTCTCTAGTCCCTCCAGTCAGCCTCTGAATAATACTTGAAGTACAATGTACCAAGGCAGCCAATAAGGCTATGAGAAGCCCTTCCACAACATGTCCTGTCAGGAAAAGGTGTAGTCTCTAGTCAGCCTCTTATCCTACACAGAGTATCCAGGAGGAACGGTCAGTATTCAGGGATATGACACAAACGATCATTCGAAGCAAAAAGGTCAAGCAAACATAGGCTCTAAAATGCTTAGCTTAATAGCTATGAGAACTTGTTCAGTAGAAAAGATGTGTTTCAGAGTAGCAAAGACGAACATGTGCTCATCTGACCATTCATCGTGGGACACCCTGTATATCCACCGAGGGAACTTCATCCAGACACGCACATCTCCATCTCACTTCAGTCAATAGGCTGAATTCGCTTTAGCAGGAACTCCCACTACTCATTCCCCTGCAAATCTCATCTTCCGGATGTGACTGAATATTCATGTAGTGTGAAGCTGCCAACAACGAGGCAGCTATCTATAAGTCTCTGCATATGTTAACAGTGGTGCTGAACGGTACAATGAAGGAAGCCCACTTGTTCCTTGTTAAGACCTAAGTTCGAGCATGCTGCAAGAATATGGGAACCTTCGCAAACATACCGCTCAAAGCGGATAGGAAAGCAACACAAAGCACTTAGGTACGTAACTGGAGGCTACAGGAGGACAATTAGTGTCAGAGAACTGATCAGAAGCTGAAATGAGAAAGCTAATAGAAGGGAAAGAATTAGACTGGCCCATATTTACCAATATGCATGCGAAGATATAAGATGCAAACCATCTATAGATAGAGGTATAAGGGAAGGAAAGACCATCATTATTGTTATTGTGTGTGTAATAGCCCGAAACTGATTCTATTGATGTTGGTACTAGAATTCCTTCAATGACAGTAGATCGATATTGTAATTAATTTCATGTATTAATTTTACTGATGATGTGTTGTAATGAGTTATTGTGTTTCTAGTTATTTAAGGCAGATGTCAGTCTGTTGTACATAACCACTAGTTCTGGGATTCTCTCGTGCTCATTCGTGACTGTTGCTGCTCCCGTCTGGGGGTCCATGTCGAGCCTGTATTGGAAACAGCTGAGTGGGCGGGCGTTCGTTTTCTGAGCGGAGTTGTTGAATCTCACGAGCTTGTTTGCTCACATGAAATTTTATATTTTATATGCTAAATTATGTGGTGCCTACCATTTAAGTAACCTTTTGTGTGCCACGGTATCTGATTGTTGACTGAACTTTGAATTATTTTGATAATAGCAATCACTGTCGTAATGAAAGAGTACATTAGTTAGATTTTAGTAAATTGTTCTTCAACTTGATTACATTTAGAGTATATCAAAATTTAACTCATTTCAGTAAATGTGTAGTAGGCCATAACTGCCGCGTTTTTATGAATCTTTAAAATTGAAGTAATTTATTTTCACCTGAATGGTAATTTTTAAATATGTGTGGTAGTTTTAAACATGTGATGGTTTTATTTGTCAAGTTCTCTTGTTTAGAGGTACCAAATAAAATGTTGGGTGCAACTGTCGGTGGTGATTGCCTGATGTGTTGCTCTGGTCCAGTCCTACCACCCTACAGTCTATTGTGCTGAGCTCGTATCGTTGCGTAAAAGGTGGAATCACATGTTGTTTCGACACTTAATTGGTAGCAGAGCCTATTGTGCTGAGCTTGTGTCGTTGCGTAAAAGGTGGAATTACATGTTGTTTCGACAATTAATTGGTAGCAGAGCGTGGTTACGTTGCTGGGTCCCTGGGTCAGGCATCACCTTCCATTATTCTACCTGGTGATAAATTAGGTTATTTATCTTAACTTTTAGTTATCTTTGTGTGAGAAATCTCTGTTGGCTGTATTATGTAACAGGACGACGAAGCCAGTCACCCGCAGCCCCTGGGGTGTCCGGGATTGAGCCAGTTGAGGAGAGGGCAGCTAGTTTATGAGCTTAAGATACGTGGGGCGCCTACTGATGGGACGGTGACGGATCTGAGCGCACGATTGCGGGGAGTTTTGGGCCGTCCGGTATGCCTCGCTGGGGAAGGCATTGGTGACGTAGGGTCAGTGTGGTCCATGTGTGCTGCGTCGCTTTCCGGTGTGTGGGAGAATCTTGAGTTTATGAGGGACAGTAACCCTTCCCGTACACAGAGTAGCTGGGTTCCATCCCAGTTCATTCACTGGATTAATAGATTGGGAGATTTAGAACAGTTGAAGTTTACCCCTGAACAGAAGGCCAATATTGGCGAGTTGCGTCAGAGACCTATGGCATTGCAGTTTGATCCTAATGCAGTAGGGTTGCAGGGGGAAGAGAGCGTAGGAGGAGGTACATTGGTTCAAGAACCAGTGAATGAATCGGAGCTGGCAGGGAAATTAACGATGGTTGGGCAGCCATTGTTTGAGCCATTTGCTAACTTACCCAATCCTATATTTCTTTTAATTCAGGGATTTTGGTGGTAGACGAGCTGCCACATGTTGTCGAGGTTCTGTGGTTATTGGTACGTTCGGAAACGCACAGCGATGCACTAGGTGTTGACCACCTGGTTATTCTTCAACTCATTTATCCTTCGGCTCGGTTCAAATGGCTCTGAGCACTATGGGACTTAACAGCTGTGGTCATCAGTCCCCTACAACTTAGAACTACTTAAACCTAACTAACCTAAGGGCATCACACACATCCATGCCCGAGGCAGGATTCGAACCTGCGACCGTAGCAGTCGCGCGGTTCCCGACTGCGCGCCCAGAACCGCGAGACCACCGCGGCCGGCTCATCCTTTGGCAAAGGAGTCATTGAGTATTATTATTGGTGAAGTATTGCGAGTTAAGGGTAGCCTTTCCGATTTGCGGCGGAAGATCATTGAACGTAAATTTACTCCACGCATTAAACATGATTTGGCAGGCCAATATTTTTATCGCGTCCAGCGTCAAACCGAGACCCTCGAACAGTATATTGATGAAATTTGTGCCGCCATTAAAGCGCTGGATTTAAATATAACTAAGAGGAAGGCTGTAGAGAGTTTATTGCAGGGCATCAGACCAGAGGACAGGTCGCGGGTTATGTTTGCCCCTAAGCCAACTACCTTCAGTGAACTTGAGACTTCGGTTTATCAGATCGAGGGGCTTCGTTTTACTGAAAGTAAGAGAGCCAGGGTGCTAGAGGCAGATCCTATAACTACCTCGGTGCAACCTGATCGTATTGAAGGGAAGATAAATGATGTTGGCAATAGGAGCTGTTTTCGGTGTGGCAGTTTCGAGCATTTGGTGCGTGCTTGTCCAGAGAGACAGAAACCGCACCCGAGTAGCTAACGGTTAAAGAATATGGACACCTTTAGTCAGGAGCGTCCGATGAAGCGATGTAATCGCCTAAGAACAGTTGGTAGCCATCCGCTGCCGTTCATGTGTGGTACCTTGAACCATAAGCCAGTCTGTGTGTTAGTAGATTCTGGGAGTAGTGTGTCCTTGTTAGACCTCAATGGTACCAGAAGTATCGTTTGGTATGTAAGCTACCCCCATTGCAACTGACCTCAGAGGGATGTCGTGCAGTTAATGAGCAAGGGTTGGCATTCATGGGATGTTGCCAGGGAAGTGCATCGATACAGGGGTTTTCGTGGCCGATTCATTTGTTAGTGGTGGAAAACCTGTCTGTTAATTTGTTATTGGGCTGTGATTCGATACAACGGATGGGTTTGGTGTTAGATTACGCGAGTAGGATGTCTTATTTTCGGTTCGCACCTGCGAAGAAGTTTAGCTTGTGTTCATGTCAGGGGCAGACCGAGGTAAACAATATATCTGTTCAGGATTCTGAATTTGGGCTCAATCATTTGCCAGGTAGTCAGGCAGAGCAATTATTGGCGCTTCTGAGTCGTTTTCCTGATGTGCTGACTAATAAGCTCGGTGTGTCAGATAAAATTCGTTACCATATACGCTTGGCCAATGATGTGCCACTTCGACAACCACTGTAAAGATTGTCACCGCCAAAGATGGAGGCGTTACGCCAGTTAGTGGATAAGATGTTGGAGGAAGGAGTGATCAGGAAGTCAACCTCTCCTTACGCTTCTCCGATGTTTTTTGTGCCTAAGGCAGAGGCTGGGTATCGCCCGGTAGTGGACTACAGACGATTAAACCAGAAGGTTGTTTTGCAGTCGGTGCCGTTGCCTGACTTGCACCATTGTTTTACCTGGTTTGTGGGGGCAAGGGTCTTTACCATCCTGGATCTCAACCACGCTTACTACCAGATTCCGTTATCTGAAGAGTCTAAACCAGTCACTGCATTTAGCACGGACTGGAACCTTTATGAGTTTAATCGGGTGCCATTTGGGTTGTCCACGGGCGCGGCAGTCCTATCTCGGCTGCTAGCTAGCATCTTGGGGGGGCTGTCAAGTACAAGTTTGTTTATAATTACCTGGACGATGTGGTAGTACATAGTCCTACGTTTGAGGAGCATCTTCAGCATTTGGATCAAGTCCTACTCTGCTTGCCGGAAGCTGGGCTCGTGGTCAAGCCTTCTAAGATAAGTTTGGCACGCAACGAAATTTCGTTTTTGGGTCATTTGGTTTCAGCAGGGGGCGTGAGGATTGACCAGGGGAGTACGAGGGATCTACATAAGTTTCCGCCTCCTAAGACTAAGAAGGGAGTCGCCCGATTTATAGGGATGGCAAACTTATTTCGTAAATTTGTGCCCCATTTTGCGCAATTAGCTGCTCCCCTAAACCAACTTTGGAAGAAGAACGTGGATTTTCAGTGGGGCGAATCCCAGCAATCTGCATTCGATGTCATTAATTAGGCCTTAGCCAATCCACCTGTGTTGGCTCTACCAGATTTTGGTAAGCATTTTATTGTTGAGACGGACGCGTCTAATTCTGGGGTGGCAGCAGTGCTGCTCTAGGAGGATGAAGGTGAACGTCGTCTGATAGCGTATGCATCCAGGACACTCTCACCTACCGAGTTAAAATATTCTGCGTGCGAATGGGAAGCGTTGGCAGTACTCTTCGCTGTAGAAAGTTTTTGTTTCTACCTAGAACATAGACATTTTGACTTGGAGACCGACAACCAGCTGGGTACTAGCCCGTCACAGGAAAACCGGACGTATCGCCCAGTGGGCAGTCCACATATCAGCCTTCAGATTCAGAGTGAAACATATAAGGGGAATGGAAAATTCTATAGTAGACGCGCTGAGTCGGATGTTTGAGGAGGGACAGGGAAGAGACCAGTAGGGAATGTAAGTCTGGTTATGGGTGTTCTAACTGAAGTTCTGGAGTTGTATGGCAGTTTGAGAGAAAAGCAAGGCATAGATCCTACCTTGAGTTCCATAAAACAGCAGTTCCTAGAAGGGAAGCAGGTGCCAGGCTATAGCATAGAAAAGGGCATCGTATGCTACCAAACTAAGAGCGATGGAAGGGTTGAGATATGTCTGCCGTGTGAACTAATCCCTGAATTTTCCATTATTTCAATAATTCTGTTGCGGGAGGCCATTTTGTAGTCGCCAAGACTATTGCTATTCGGGAGCACCTACCCTGCGCGACATTGTATAAGGACATTCGTAGGTTAGTAGAGCAATGCCACATCTATAAGGAGTCCAAGCCCAACGCTAATGCGAGGATAGGGTTGCTGCAATCTACCAGGGAGAGTGCACCAATGGACAAGGTGTTCATTGATTATTTGGACCATTACCGAGAAAGCAGAATGGCAATAGGTATATATTGGTAGTGTTGGATGCGTTCACATGCTTTGTACGGCTCATCCCTAGCAGTGGAATAACAACGGGTTTAACTATTTGCCATCTGACTAACATTTTTTGATCCACCAAGGTCGCTTGTTAGTGATAAGGCCCGTGCTTTCGTGCCGCACCAGGTTAAGAGATTTTGATTCGAAAGTGCTAGATATATCACGTCATTACTATTCCCTACTATCCGCAACCTTCATTTGCAGAAAGAGTGAATTGCAATCTTAAGGCTGCTCTCATAGCATTCCACCGGAAGTCGCAGCGAAGATGGTACGAGACGATCCCTTGGTTGAACTTAGCCTTCAACTCTTTTAGTTATCCTGTGAACTCCTCACTCGCCAATTTGTAGTCCATCAATGATTTACTGCCCGAGGAGGTGACCAGCGAGCTCATTCAGCAGAATTGGAAATGTGCCAGGAAAAACATCGAGCTTGCACACCGGAAATTAGCCCAGCACTACAATAACGGGTGCCACCCATTTAAGGTCCAGACAGGGGCGACAGTTTTTATTCGTAATTTTTCAGCAGGGAGAAAGACAAAGACAAAATCTCGAGCAAGTTACCACCACGTTTCGTGGGACCCTGCCAGATGTTACAGGTCTTGAACCAGTTAGTTTACTGGTTCGGAATAGTCGGATGGGAAAACCCTCATGGGTCCACATCTCTCAGGTCAGAGGAGGGAGCCATCTCTTGTATTTTGTCTTGGATGAATGGGGGGGTGTGGGGTGGTTTCCATTTTCAGAGGAGGACGATAAGCCGTGTGGCTCGATCAGCGATATTTCCGACGCCGGTGTGGGTCATCTTTCCGGCGGTGTGCGCAGAGCGAGCGCTGGCGCCACCTATTGGGTCGATCGGGAATGGGAGGAAGAGCTGAGGTAGAGGGGGGTGATTTTGCTTTTGGATACCGAGCAGTAGCGGCGTTTTGCGAACTATGGCGGACAGCTAAGGTCTGGTGTCAGCCAGCAAGCAGGGCACGTCTAAAGGGGGCTGTTGCCCGGGTGACGGTATCGTGGCGAATATTGCCGGCGTGGAAAGAGACGTTACTGGGAAGCCGTTGGCGTTTTCCGCTTGCTTCATGTCACCTGGACATCGGGATCTGCGGCGGCTGGCATCGTCTAGCAGGCAAGAGGGTAAGGGCCTTGCTTGTCCTGTAAATTGTGGTCGGAAACTACTACTGGATTCTGTGCGGTTGACTGTATGTTCTTGGGCAGCTGTCGCTACTCCTACTGAGTCTGGCCTTCAATGTGTTGATTTTAATTGGTTTAATACGTTATGTTTTAAGGTGTATGTGGTGTGATCATTAACATTTACGAGGACCTGGAGTGCTGAGACATTCCGTTGTAGATCCCTACTGTCAGGGTTTAACCGCCACTGAAATCAGTTTGCTGGCCCTTGTTTGAGTACCATCTGGTTATTGTATTTATATCACACCATGGAGTTAAGATGGCCAGTCGCTATTGATATATATAGACAAAATATTTCCCTGGATATATTTATCTCTCAATTGTAATAACATTACTGTCACATTTCTGTTTGAACTAATAGTGTGTCTGTCAGACACATGTATAATTTTGAAATCAGTAGTTTCCTAAATTCTTGCCAGTTATTGAGAGGCCTGTTGTTATTGTATGTTTAATAGCCTGAAACGGATTTTACTGATGGTGGTATTAGGATTCCTTCAACGACAGTAGATCGATATTGTAATTAATTTCATGTTTAAATTTACTGATGGAAATGGAAATGAGCGTTTGGCATCATTGGCCGGGAGGCCCCTTATGGGGCAGGTCTGGCCGCCTTGGTGCAGGTCTTATTACATTCGACACCACATTGGGCGACCCAGCTGGGAATCGAACCCGGGCCCATAGGACAGCAATCCGTCATGCTGACCACTCAGCTATCGGGGCAGACAATTGATGTGTTGTAATGAGTTATTGTGTTTCTAGTTACTTAAGGCAGATGTCAGTCTGTTGTAGATACCCACTAATTCTGGGATTCTCTCGTGCTCATTCATGACCGTTGCTGCTCCCATCTGGGGGTACATGTCGAGCCTGTGTTGGAAACAGCTGAGTGGGCGGGCATTCGTTTTCTGAGCGTAGTTGTTGAATCTCACGAGCTTGTTTGCTCACATGAAATTTTATATTTTATATGCTAAATTATGTGGTGCCTAACGTTTAAGTAACCTGTTGTGTGCCATGGTATCTGATTGTTGTCTGAACTCCTATATTATTTTAATAATAACGATCAATGTCGTAATGAAAGAGTACATTAGTTAGATTTTAGTAAATTGTTCTTCAGCTTGATTACAATTTAGAGTATATAAAATTTAACTCATTTCAGTAAATGTGTGATAGGCCACAAGTGCCGCATTTTTATGAATGTTTAAAACTGAAGTATTTATTTTCTCCCGAATGGTAAATTTTAAAGATGTGTGGTAGTTTTAAACATGTGATGGTTTTATTTGTCAAGTTCTCTTGTTTAGAAGTACCAAATAAAATGTTCGGTTCAGCTGTCGATGGTGATTGCCTGATGTGTAACTTTGGTCCAGTCCTACCACCCTATAGTCTATTGTGCTGAGTTTGTTTCGACACTTACCTCTCTCTCCCCATCGGCCCAGTAGGTGGCGACCCATACCGGCGGCGGGATTATCGCTCATCGAATCACACGGCTCAATTATAAAGTAAATATTTAGTGCTGAAACAATAACGGTGGTGGTAGAGGAGTAAAATATTAGAATAATTTACCAGGGTATATTATCACCCCTTTCCCAGAAAGCATCAACAGATTTAAATATTTGGTTGACAAATGGGAAAATGTCAAGTAAAATAAAGATAAATGTGAATATAATAGTAACTTTATATGAAATAGAGCGTGGGGAAAGAAAGTGAAGGGCCGGGTGGGAATTCATGACTCTCCGCCGCATATGGCATTGTGGTAATACAATGGCGAAATTTGAATATTTGTGCCAGATCAGGACTCAAACCCAGATTTACTGCTTCTCATGAGCAGTTGCTTTAACTGCTTTGGGCTTCCGGACAGTCCCCAAGTGACTCGAATTTCCAATTTATTGCATGCTACAGTGCACCATCCTTCGTCTATTAACCTCTTACCCACAAATTATTGATTCCCATGGTAGTTTGGACGATATTAGTGCAGACGCATTGAAACAAACGTCAAGGAGCCGTCGCGCTTTTCCAGAAATGTGCGTATTTGAAAGGTGTCTTTTCTGTCACGCAGGTTAGGTGAGTAACTCGTCTCAGCGATAATTATTCAGAAACTATTCCACCATTTTCTCACATTTGACGATAAATTATAACCACTTAAATGTATATGCAAGTAATATGCAAAAAAACTAAGTTATAAAGCGTAGTTTGAAATGTAAATTACTGTAAAACAATATGAAGTGTACCTTTGTGACATACTGTGGGATATGTTAATATTACTGTTTGTTCACAATAAGTTGACGATCGGCGCGATGGCTGTAGGGAACGGCCGTGCCCCCGCATTACGGCTGCTGAGGGGGAAAGATGGGGGTGGGGGAGGAGCTGCAAGAGGAAGGCAGCGTCGACTGCTACCCGTGTTTTGTACTTAACACGAAATCACAGACGGCACTCGCGGAATTATTGGCCGCTTAAGTACCATCTGTGTGGGATCGGGAAACACCTAATTCGTTGACATATTCATGCCCGAAAGTTTTACCTGTAACTTACGGATTATTTGTGTATCGAAAACAATGAAAAATGAATGGAGATGAATGTGCGACTTACGACTCTATGAATCTAATGAAAAAAACTGATATTTGGAATCTGTTGCATTTATTAAACGCAGACAGCAGTATGTTCACAAAGTGCTATTACGAGGATTGTTCATAAGTAATGACCCACATTTTAAAAAAAAGCCATTAATATACACAGACAAACGTCCTTGTTTCGAACCATTCTGACAGATAGTAGAGCTGTAGTACAGCGCCAAATTGGCATCTACATACGGCTCACGTTGCAAGCAGCGTGTTGTTATTGAATTCTTGTGCGCAGAAAAAGAAACCGTGGTGGACATCCATAAACGTTTGTGTGCAGTGTATGGCTGGAGTTGATAGCAGTACATTTGGGCGATGGATAAAGAAAGTTACAGCCTCAGGAAATGCATAAAAAGAGTTCCATGATCAGCCACGCTCGGGACGTCCTGTCACAGCCACTGCTCCAGACATGCTGAATCGTGTGGATGCCATTATTCGTGCCGACCGGCGCATCACAACTCGACAGTTGGCTCTACAGTTGTCGGTCAGCTTGGAAGTGCGTCTGCAATGATCGAGACTCTCGGATATTCAAAGAGGTGCTCACGATGGGTTCCACGAATGCTCACAGTGGACCACAAGATTCAAAGAAAGGCAATTTCATCTGAATTGCTGTAGCGTTTTGAGACCGACAGAGAGGCCTTCCGGTCACGGATCGTTACGGGGGACGAAATCTGGGTGCACCACTTTGCACCAGAAACAAAAAGGCAATCCATGGAGTGACATCATCCTCATTCACCACAAAAGAAGAAATTCAAGACAACCCCCTCTGCCAGAAACGTCATGGTGACAGTCTTCTAGGATTGTGATGGCGTCATTCGGACTTCCATCTCTTTGGGCCAGTTAAAGATTCTCTACAGCGAACGCGCTTTGAAGATGACGGGAGGTTCAGTTATGCAGTGAAACCAGGCTACTACGCCTACAGGACAAGAGCTTTTGCCAGCGGGGAGTACATGCTCTTCCACAACGTTGCCGTAAGGCCATAAAACGTGATGGAGACTACGTAGAAAAATAGGACATGGACACGACATGTTGATGTATATTGTCTGACTCTTAACAATAAATACGTTCTGAGAAAAAAATGTGAGGCATTACTTATTGAACGACCCTCGTAATTGTGCCTGAAGGTACTGTCAAAATTATGTTCACTAAAAATCGCTGTCATTTACGTTTGTTTCAATATCATCATCAGCATCATCGCTTGAAGGCATGGTATTGATGATAACTTCATCGCTGGCCGCCAACATTATTCTATCTCGTGTCCAATACTCTTGCTGCAGCTGCTGCACTTTCCTGCAGTGACCTTTCCAGTCCTGTGCACTAATTGAAAGGAAAGCAGTATTAACAAGACACTGCAATCTTTCCTTCGACATGTCACCAGCGACATTATTCTCCCTGAAACTGTGTTTTATTTTGGCCTATGCCAATTCTTTCGGATGTAGATCGCAGCTGTAAGGCGGCCTTTGTGGCCTCTGTTCTCAGCGATTTTATCCACGACTCACACTTTCAAGGCTGGTTTGTTTTCCTTTATTGGAGATAACAATTCAACCTTCCTCATAGAGTGTCGTTGCAATTTATTTGCCCGTCTTGCAACCAGTTTAACATCGTAATCCTGAAATCATACTATTGTTAACCTTCCTGCTGCGGTATGGCGCATTATCCATACAGTCACAGAACTGGGTGGAATATGAGTTTACCAATCAATTTGTTTCACCAGAAGGCAAAGTAGAACGGCAGTATAGACGTTTTTAAATTTTAGCTGATATTTTATTTGTTACTGTAAACGTATTTGTTGTTGTGGTCTTCAGTCCAAAGACTGGTTTGATGCAGCTCTCCATGCTACTCTATCCTGTGCAAGCTTCTTCATCTCCCAGTACTTACTACAACCTACATCCTTCTGAATCTGCTTAGTCTCGATGCCTTGGAACATGTCCTACCAACCGATCCCTTCTTCTAGTCAAGTTGTGCCACAAATTTCTTTTCTTCTTTGTTGATGTTCATCTTATATCCTCCTTTCAAGACACTGTCCATTCCGTTCAACTGCTCTTCCAAGTCCTTTGCTGTCTCTGACATAACTACAATGTCATTGGCGAACCTCAAAAGTTTTTATTTCTTCTCCATGGATTTTAATACCTACTCCGAATTTTTCTTTTGTTTCCTTTACTGCTTGCTCAATATACAGATTGAATAACATCGGGGAGAGGCTACAACCCTGTCTCACTCCCTTCCCAAGCACTGCTTCCCTTTCACGCCCCTTATAACCACCATCTGGTTTCTGTACAAATTGTAAATAGCCTTTCGCTCCCTGTATTTTACCCCTGCCACCTTCAGAATTTGAAAGAGAGTATTCCCGTCAACATTGTCAAAAGCTTTCTCTAAGTCTACAAGTGCTAGAAACGTAGGTTTACCTTTCCTTAATCTTTCTTCTAAGGTAAGTCGTAAGGTCAGTATTGTCTCACCTGTTCCAATATTTCTACGGAATCTGATCTTCCCTGAGGTTGGATTCTACCAGTTTTTTCATTCGTCTGTAAAGAATTCACCTTAGTATTTTGCAGCTGTGACCTATTAAACTGATAGTTCGGTAATTTTCACATCTGTCAACACCTGCTTTCTTTGGGATTGGAATTATTATATTCTTCTTGAAGTCTGAGGGTATTTCGCCTGTCTCATACATCTTGCTCACCAGATGGTAGAGTTTTGTCAGGACTGGCTCTCCCAAGGCTGTCAGTAGTTCTAATGGAATGTTGTCTACTCCCGGAGCTTTGTTGCAACTCAGGTCTTTCAGTGCTCTGTCAAACTCTTCACGCAGTATCATATCTCCCATTTCATCTTCATCTACATCCTCTTCCATTTCCATAATAGTATCCTCAAGAACGTCGCCCTTGTATACACCCTCTATATACTCCTTCCACCTTTCTGCTTTCCCTTCTTTGCTTAGAACTGGGTTTCCATCTTAGCTCTTGATCTTCATGCAAGTAGATCTCTTTTCTCCAAAGGTCTCTTTAATTTTCCTGTAGGCAGTAAACATATATGCGTCAAATTTGTGATAGAAGTAGTAAATACTGCTAGCAAAAATCGAAGTGTAATTAAAAGGTAGTCTCTTGGCGAGATACCGCACCCCATTTTTGTTTCCTATTATCGAATACTTGATTATACAATAGATAAGAGACGTTCGAAATTTGCATACGACATCCTCAAAGTTCTTAATCTAAGTGAGGTCCTCTGATTTTAGTTAACTGAATAGTGTTTCTTGGTAACATCAATGTGCGCTCCTCTAACTTTTCTTCAGATTTTTTTTATTTTAGTGTTTCGTCACGATTTTTATTCATTAATAATAATGCAACAACAGTGGCGATTGCTCTGGTTTTTGAGAATAACTGCTCTTTTGTAACATCTACTTGCAGCGAGTTCCTAAAATAAACTTGCCCCAGTGACTTGAAGAAATAAGCTTGAGTAAGTTTTTGTTCTAATCTAAGCACCT
The DNA here is from genome assembly GCF_021461395.2 of Schistocerca americana. Taxonomy (NCBI): domain Eukaryota; kingdom Metazoa; phylum Arthropoda; class Insecta; order Orthoptera; family Acrididae; genus Schistocerca; species Schistocerca americana. The sequence continues at coordinate 88,511,259 of NC_060130.1, forward strand.
CACAAATGCTTATGGAATTGTTTACTATGGTTCGCATCTAGGGGCAGCTAGACGTTGGTAGCGCTCGGAGACAAATGAATAACCTTCACGTAGTGCCGATTTTCTCCGCTTCTGGCAACACCAGCGACATCGTCAAGCTACCGTGACCAAACAGTACATTCACCAACATGGCAACAGCCATAGTTGGAGCTAATAAAGAAATAAAATGAAAAACCGTAACCTTTTTCCATTTTAGTAAGTTGGAATGTCTTTTTCACAGTCTTAACTAAATGTCTCAATTATAAAGTAGTAACCTGTAGATGATTTATTTCCGCTTGTTGCTTTTGTATCATGTTTTCCAGTCTTTTCAGTGTGCTCTCAAACTCAACGCTGTCATCAAGGAGACTCGTTCGAATAGAACGGTACTTCTTTTTCACATGCTCTGCTTCCATCATGTTCATCTCCACACGATGTATCTGGTTCTCTAGCGAGCATACTTGCTGTTGAAACACAAGGTAAGTGAGAAACTCGTTGCGGCGATTATTATTCCGAAAGCATTTCACCATTTGCTCACCTTTGACGACAAATTATCACCCAAATCTTTTCTTTGCGTAGAAAAAACACTCTGAAGTAGCTCTTGATACTCACTTGCGAGTTTTTTCATTCGTCTTTGTGCCTGCAAAAAAGCGGAAACGTGAAAACATTTAACATCAAACCGAGGTAACGAGTTCCGGTTAAACTGGTGCAAACACCGTACTTACCACCCTCGATTGGTGTCGTAGCACGTCCAGCTTCTTCTTCAGGCCGCAAATTCTGTCATCAAGTATTCCAGCAACTTCATAATTCTTCTTTCTCCTTAAGACGTACACTCCCTTGGCATTTCTATAGTTAGACTTCACAGGAAGTTCATCACACTGAAAGCAAATTTGACATTCATGGTGACAAAATATATTGTGTATATTTAAATATTGTAAAAAATTAACACAAACAAAAAGCTAAGAAACAAATCTGTATTAAGTAATACAGAGACCATCATTAACACTCACTCAGGCATTGTTTTCAGTTATTTCTGAATTTAACTGAGTTGCATCAAACTAACACAATATTTTTTTTTGGATCAGTGAAGAGGTAGCTGTTAAATAAAAGTAGTGTTTTAATAACTTAAAATGTTAGTAAACATACTTTAGAAAGTACTTGTGTCTCCTTGTATAAATGCGTATTGTGTGTGGTGTGATATGGCCAGGTTCTCGCTGCACTCTCACAGGTCCATCTTGGAACATTGTCTACAAGATCTCAACTGGAAGTAAGAAGACAAACACGACATTCCAACAGCGACACCTTGTCATCTCATTGAAGTGATGTGGGCCTGTAGGAGGCTGGGATCATAACCCAATACATTGGATTTAAGCTGGTGCCAGTAGTAAATGGAAGGCGCACATGCTGGTTCTGAGAGGCGGCATCATAAACACATTCATATCTGCACTATTGCTTCTGGCAAGTAGTCATTGTTGAACATAATGTGAAGTCCAGAGTGTACTCAAGATCTTAGCCAGAGAGGCATGTTAGTTTCTCAATGAATGTGGTAGGGAAAACCCTAGCACCGCAACTATTGATGTGCGGTGTTGGTCTGATGTATTTTCATATTATCATACAGCTACAGGGTGACAATTATTAAACTATATCAAAAAAACGTAAATTAGTTACGGACTACGGCGTGCACACACTTTATCCAACATGAAAACGTCACTATAGATATTCAGATTCAGGTTATAGGTTATAACATGCTCCATATGCCTGCCGTCATTGATGATGACGTGACGCAGACGAATAGCGAAATCCTGCATTACCCACTGAAGTGTCGGAACATCGATGTTGTCGATGACCTCCTGAATGGCTTTTTTCAGCTCAGCAGCAGTTTTGGGGTTATCGCTGTACACCTTATCTTTAATATAGCCCCACAAAAAGGGGCCGCATGTGTTCAGATCCAGAGAATATGGCGGCCAATTGAGGCCCATGCCAGTGTCCTCTGGGTGCCCCAAAGCCAGAATCTGGTCCCCAAAGTGCTCCTAAAGGACGTCAAATACTCTCCTATTTCGATGGGGTCGAGCTGCGTCTTGCACGAATCACATCTTGTCGAAATCAGGGTCACTTTGGATAATGAGGATGAAATCATCTTCCAAAACCTTCACGTACTGTCCGGTAGTCACTGTGCCATCTCAGTGATTATTCTTTGATTGAACATTACACTCCGTAGAATCACCTGTCGAGGGCGAAGAGGCTTTTCGATCGCGAAATGCGGATTCTCAGGCTCCCATATGCGCCAGTTGTGCTTATTGACAAACCCATCCAAATGAAAGTGGGGTTCGTCACCAAACCAAACCATACAGTTCTCATCATGCCCCATGGCCAACTGTGCAGTTTGAACGCCCTAACGCAAACCGTACAGAAGTTATGACGATTTTATTTCATATAGCTCACTAATTGTCATCCTGTACATGCTACCTATTGAAAGAAGGTCTCGGGCAATTTTTATGAAATGGCTCCCATAAGAGAGGGTCAAAATAAGAAAATCCACAGATATTCCTTTGGTCAGAAAATCAAACAGCATATCCTCGTGGACTCAAAAGGATACGTTCATGAGATTTTTCGTCGATGGAGCTGGTTTCAATTTCTTGGATGGTGGGAACGATGATGTGTATTTCATACCATGCACGCTTGCTTTGTTTTTGTTGTTACCTGATCCGTCTCTATAACTACGTGGCATAGGAATGACAGTTATCATGAAACAGTATCAAGTGCGTGGGACAGGTTCAGTCTTCTGATTTTGCGACCTTTTTCATGCCTTGACCTCCAGTATGAACAAGTCTCATAGTATGGTAGTATGGTCGCTCATGACAAGAAACGTGCATATTGTCCACAGATACACTGAGTTCATTAGCAATATTAGGGGTTATATTATATTCCTAGAGTCATCATTTAAAGCCAGTTCTTGAAACTTTGTAAGTAGGCTTCCCAACGATAGTTTACTCCTATCTTCAGGAGTCTGCCAGTTCAGTTTCTTCAGCATCTTTGTCACCCTGTCCCAAGGGTCAAACAAATCTGTGACCATTGACGCTTCCCTTCTCTGTATACGTTCAGTATCCCCTGTTAGTCCTATATGGTGGTGGTCCCACACACTTTAGCAATATCCTAGGACAGGTCACAGGAGTGATTTGTAAGCAACCTCCTTTGTAGACTGATTACATTTCGCTAGTGTTCTACCAATAGACCGAAGTCTGCCACCTGCTGTATCCGCTACTGAGCCATCGTGATCATTCCATTTCAAATCCCTACAAAGTGTTACATCCAAGTATTTGTATGGGTTGATAGATTCCAACTGTAACCTACTGATGTATTGTCACAGGATATTACATTTTTTTTTTTCTTTTGTGAAATGCACAATTTTATATTTCTGAACATTTAAAGTGAGTTACAAATCTTTGCACCACTTTGATACGTTATCAAGATCTGATTGAATATTTGTGCATCCTCTCTCACAGCACTTCATTATGGATCAACTTGTTATTATAGATATGCCCTCAAGGTCATTAATCCTTTCAGACCCTCTGGCTATAATTGTGAACTTTAACTTTTATTGTGTCTTAGTTGCAGCAGAAGTATTTTTCCCACTGGAAACTTGAGGTACACATTTGTGAATATTCAACCTTTTCATCATGCGCAAGTGCTGCCAACTGTTGGGCATCACTATGAAAATATCAACAAGGCAATATAGCAGTGCGCAGCAGGTCGTGACTGCCAGAATACATGGATGAGGTTGGTTCACTGTATTCCACTGAATAATTGAATATTTAAATTTTGCATGGAAATTAATGACTGATCATATGTTATTTATTACAACAGAGAATAATTCGTAATTAGTTATTTTAACCCATAAAATGAATCCAAGTGTACAAAGTATGTTTTGAAAACGGGTACGTATTTTTGTATCAATCTTGAATCTAAAATCATTAAAAAATCACAAAAGAGCATTACCACTTAAAGAAAAATTTTCCTTCCTCCAGAAAAAATTTACGTCAGGAAGGGCTAATATACAAAATGAACAGCAAGGGTTCCAACATACTTCCATGGCGCGCACACCCAAAGTCACTTTTTCATCTGCTGATGACTCACTACCTTCCTGCTAAAAAAACCTCAATCCAGTCACAAATGTTGTTTGATACCCAATACGATCCTACATGGGATAATAAGCATAGACGTGATATTGAGTCCAACGCTTTTCGGGAATCGAGAAATACTGCAGCAACTTAACCTCGCCTTGCTTTCAATACATCATGGGAGTAAAGTGCAATTTGGGTTTCACATGATCAATGTATTTGGAATCCGTGCTGGTGGGCGTGAAGCAGGTCTCTTGTAGACTGGTGTCACCTGTGCTTTCTACCAACTACTGGGCACGGCCTTTTGTTCAAGAAATCTATGATAGATTATAGTTAAAATACGGGCTAACTCAGCAGTAAATTCAGCATAGAAACTGGTAGGGATTCCACCGGTTCCTGAAGGTTGTTCAATTTAATGGCTTTGGTTCTTTCTCAACATCACTGACTCTAATATCTAGAGCACTCATCTTTGCAGTGGTGCGAGAATTAAATTTGCACAATGCCCTTGGATTTTCGAGTGTAAAGAAACATTTAAAAACGGAGTAGTTCAGGGTACTAAAGCCTTCACTTGGTTCATAAAAAGCTAAATCAAATTAATTAACTAATTTTTCCTGTACATTTGTGACCATAATTTCCATTTGTATCACCGTATTATTTATTTATTTATTGTTCCGTGGGACCAAATTAAGGAGAAGTCACCACACATAACTAACTTTTTGTATTTCCTATAAAGTGAACCAAGAACCTCCTCTAGCTTTAGCAAAAATATTGTGAAATCGGAGTCTGGGAATCTATAAATAACAACAGTTAGAAGTTTAGCTCCATTAAATTTAACCACACCTGCACAACATTCAAAAACCTTTTCAGTGCAGTACTTTGAAACATCAATTGACTCAAATGGGATACTGTTTTTCACATACATGGCTACTCCCCCACACTGCAAAGAGCTCCTAGAAAAGCTGCCAGCCAACCTGTATTCTCGTAAAGGAACCCTCTGAATTATCTCCTTATTTAAGAGGTGTTCAGATACACCAATAATTTCAGAGTCAACATCCATAAGCAGTTCACTAACTTTATCTCTAATACCTTGTATATTTTGATGAAATATACTAATTCCCTCATTACTCGGATACCTAAGCTTTGTCAAAAGTGATTCCCTTGTTAGAGAGACTTCCCTTAAGCAGGAATACCTATCAGCTGACTTCAATCTAAAAAAGGTGCGGCTCTAACACCCACTACTGCAGGAATTTTCCCATGAGTGATCCCACCACCCCCACCTATGCTGTCACCTATAAGTAAAACCCGTCCTGCTGATAGACTCCACCGACACCACTGAAATGTGACTCATGCTTTCTTTCATCAGCGCACCCCGAAGTCTCATGTTATTACGCCTGACGGCTGTATTAAGATGAGGCCGATCGTGACGCTGAAACAATTCCACGAAATGCACATTCGTGTTGCCAGTCTGAGTGGCTATCTTTTCCAGGTCACCATCTATGTTATACTCCCCATCCCTATCAATACTATTACCAGCCCCACCCACAATCACTACCTGATCCTTTTTAGTAAAATCCCTACATAACCCCCCTATATTAACAGTCACCTGAGCCAACCCTGCATTAGGCTTCACAATGCTGGTGTCCTGGTACTCACTCCCCAACACTTCCTGCAACTGCTGGCCTACACCTCTGCCATGAGAACTACCTAACAGCAGAACCTTCTTCTTCCTCTTCGACTTTGCAACTGTTCTAGGCACAGTAACTACTGAGGTCTGCTGCATACTTCCTACATCTACAGCTACTAGAGATTCCTCTCCACTAGACTTTGACAGTTGGTCATATCTATTGTAAACACCAATAGTAAAACTATCTGAAAATCTTCTTCTCCTAGCAGATCTCTTGCCAACAGCCAGCTCCCATCCCCAACCCCCTTCTCCCTCCTGATCCTATCTAGCTCCTCCTGTGCGTTTTTCAACTGCACCTGAAGGGCACAGATCTTACGCTCCTGCTCCTCTATCAACTTACTCTTGCTACATAACCTGCAGTTCCAGGAGAGGATCTCACCAGAATGCCCACTGGCTTCCCCACTGCATTCCCCCCAGTGAAAATACTTCGAACAAGTCTCACACCGCAATCCACTACTCACGAACCTACGGCAAAGCCCACACTTCTCACTCATGGTAAAATTTTACTTTTTCTAAGTTCCGTTACGACAATAAGAAGATGTTAAAAACCTGACTACAATGATCACAAACTTACTCTACAAGGGAAGTAACTACTATTATTAACAGTATTAATGAACAACAAATGTGAATATAACAAAAGACTAATACAGAAAGAGAATAAAATGTCTAATGACACAGTAACGAAGCTGAAAACAGTTCCCAAAAGGTTCTTTTGAAATTATTTCACCAGAAAACACCAAGAACACCGGTTGAAGACTACTAAAGTTCCTAAATAAACCACTATACACAAACAATTAATTAGTACTTAGCTTTCGATGCGCCACTACAGCTGCACCTGGTCAGCGCGGAATGTAAACACAGGTAAGAGGTTAAGTTGCTCGATGCGAAACACTCACGAATATCAGGTCACAACACAAGAAAGGCGGAGTGATGAAGAAACCACTAATAAGTCACTTATATAGTAAATATCATCACAAAAACCGTTAAAATATGTATCTGAAACCTAAAAATATATGAAAACTTAGAGAGCGATCTCACACGCAGTCACTCGCTTATGACGTCACACCAAAGATCTGCTAGAATAATGCTGCTGGAATAATGTTGCTTCTGCGTAGTCTAATAACTTTTTCTGAGATCATATAGGAGGAGTGTTTGCAAAGCAATGAATCAAAGGAGAAGAGCAATCAGATGCTCACTCAGGTAATCAGACTTATTCCAATGGACTACTTTCTATGTACTTTGAGCTACTTAGATCTTCATTGCTATGACTTTCAAAATTGTCATCCACGTACCAAGAATCCCATGAAATGTCCTACGGTTTTCGTGACAGAATTGTATTAACAACAAAAGATCTCGTCATGTATGTAATTATATACTTTTCTTGTAACACACAGATACAGGGTGACAATTATTGAACCATGTGAAAAAAAAACGTAAATTCGTTACAAACTACTGCGTCCACACACTTTATTCAACATGTAAACGTCACTACAGATATTCGGATTTAGGTTATGACATGTTCGATTTGCCTGCCGCCATTGGTGATGACGTCGCGCAGGCGAATAGCGATATTCCGCATGACCCGCTGACGTGTCGGAAAATCGATGCTGTCAATGACCTCCTGAATGGCTTTTTTTCAGCTCAGCAATGGTTTTGCTGTACACCTTGTCTTTAATGTAGCCCCACAAAAAGAATCGCATGTATTCACATCCGGATGATATGGCTGCCAATCGAGGCCCATGCAAGTGACCTCTGGGTGCCCTAGAGCCAGAATTCCATCCCCAAAGTGTTCTACCAGGACGTCGAATACTCTCCTGCTTCGATGTGGTCAAGCTGCGTTTTGGATGAACCGCACCTTATCGAAATCAGGGTCACTTTGGATAATGGGGATGAAATCATCTTCCAAAAGTTTCACATACCGTTCAGTAGTCACCGTGCCATCAAGGAATATCGCACCGATTATTCCGTGACTAGACACTGCACACCACACTGTCACCCGTTGAGGGTTAAGACCCTTCTCAGTAGCGAAATGCAGATTCTCAGTCCCCCAAACGCGCCAATTTTGCTTGTTGACGAAGCCATCCAAATGAAAGGGGGCTTGGTCGCTAAACCAAAACATACAGCGCATACTAATTCCCATCATACTCCGCGGCCAACCGTGCAGTTTGAACGTCCTAGCGCAAACTGTTCAGAAGTTATGACAATTCTATTTCATATAGTTCAATTACTGTCACTCTGTATTTGAATGACTAGAAAGTAGAGGAGCAGAGGTATAACCGAAATTGGTGTTATAAAATACAGAGCATTGGCTATGATAAAATGGGGAGTACCCACTGCCATGTACTTCACTGTGGTTTGAGGAGTATAGATTAGTTCACTTGGGCAGGAATCGGGAAAAGAAATTTACGTGGCCTTACTGAAGAAATCATCCTGCAATTTTCCTTAAGTGATGTAGGGAAATGACAGAAAAATTCAATCAGAACGGGTAACGAGTAGTTGAATTCTAGTCCTCCCAAATACGAGCTGATTGTCTTAGCTACTTTGGCCCTCACTTGATATTCGGTAACTACAGAAGTAACTAGCAATTTGTTACTCATCTTTTCTTTTCTAAAATGGTTTGTTTTGATATACTGTGCACTATAATTTCTCTAAATCTCTAAACAGAGTTTTGCAGTTATATAGGCAAGCTACTGCAGTGTCAGCTACTTCTACGTTTGGTTTAGAGATTGTTTAACTCATAACCTCTGTTTTGTTGATGATCCCTTTACAGATTATGACTATGTGATTTCTTCTATTAAACAATAGAAGTCATGAAGACTATCGAAAGGACAGGAGGAAAAGCTACTACTGCTACAGCAACATGGAAAATGCAGAAATACACGTCAAAAACAAACTTATCGAATGTAATATTTTGGGCAACGTTGGCAACTCCATCTAGAGAAAGAGAATTTAATACGAGGAAGAAAACAAGAGTGTACAGCCCAGAAGGCACTGGCAGAGCGACAGCCTTTAGCATAACTGCTGTTCTCATATTGTAGGATTAAGAGCAGCTACAGCGGCCACGAGAAACTACAAGACGTAACAGTAGATTTGTGAGTAGAGACTAAGAGACAACACAGACTCTTACACTCTTCCTACCATAATTTTAACAAATCACAAAATATAATTTCCTAGTCACGACTCACTGAGGCTCTCAACTGATTCCCTGTGGCTACTGCCTTTACATCAAATTTTTATTTTACATTTTTATTTATTTATTGACCGCCTTTAAGCATATACATGGAACTGATGTCGTTTTGCTTTCATACACAAATACATGTATACATTATGAGAAATATACGGTGAGATACAAAGGGTCATTACAATTACAATATAATTTCTTCAGAAAACAAACATTACATATTGTCACATCGTAACCACACTCAGGTCCATATCCGAAAGCAGGTTGTCAGTGAAAGACACTTATCCCTGAATGCATGTTTATTATGAACACCAAAGTACAGCCAGAACGGATATGACCACCTGGACAGAGAGTACAGATATTTATACACACTTAGAATATTCCAGAATGGTGGCATTTATACACACATCGAATATCCCAGAATATACAAACATCAAAAACATAAGCTGTTTCAAGAACCTTCCAGACCTGATAAATACTAAATAACAAAGGATTGCCGTTAGTAATATTTGCTGGCCTGCCAGTGACGGTTACTGCTGCACCAGCTTGCATACGCCATGACTCGCGGCGCTGCTCCCTCTCCTGGATGACACCAGCCTTGAACAAGATCTTGTCAGTTGTCCTCTACATGACGGCACTGATAGATCCCCATATTCTGGTCATGTTGTTTCAGCCTCTTCGCTGTGACGAGTATGTAAGAGGAAGCCCCTTTCGTCCAAGTTTCATGATCGTGAAGTGGGTCTTCAGTATCCTTGAACCTCCCATTGTCAATCTGCATCTATAGACTGTAGTAGGGTTTCATACGGAGGACCTGGACGACATCTCTGCACTTCTATGTTCTTGATGAATAGTATTAATCCTCCACTTCATATACAACGTCTGACAAGCGACAAAGGATACGTTACAGCACAAAGTAGCGCTTCAGTATATTTTCTGAGAGTCCCACTTTCTGCACAGGCATAAAAATCCATACCAAACTCCTGGACTGTATCTCACTGGTTGGCGCTTGACATTACAACGCTCACGGTCTGTTTCCCAGGCATCCAGGGGGTACGTAGGCGAGTCGGCTACCTTGCTTCTTTGGTCCTGGTGATGAGGTGTTTTACGTAGTCGTCCTGAGTATCGTCTGGTTGAAACGGGAACAGCGTATCCACTGTTGTTTTTGCCTCGCGACCGTGGAGTAGAAAGAATGGTATCCTGCTGCACGGTGTTGCATGCAAATGTCACAATGGAAAATTTTTTTCCCAACATCTCAGTCCAACATCAATGTATAGAGACAGAATATCTGTCAACGTCTTATTAAATTGTTCTCTTAGGCTATTCGTCTGTGTGTGGCAAGCAGTTATCCTGGGAGTGACATCACAACGTGAAATCACCTCTGATACAAGTCTAGAATGGAAAACTTATCCATGAACAGAGATCATCACACAGTGTGCTCCATGCTTCAAAGTGATATATTCTACAAGAAACATTATAATTTCCAGAGGTCCAACAGGCGGCACAGCTTTGGTGACAGCATAGCAGGTGAGAAAGTTAGTGGAGACTATTATCCATCCATTCCCACTTGTCAACTTTGGGAACACCCCCAAGAGGTCGATTCTAGTTCTGCTGCAGGCAGGATTGTAACCAGATTCCCCGTAGGTAACAGCAGTACGTGCTTCCATCTTTGGCGTTCATTACAGTGGCTCACATAGTGTATAATGGATCAGTAGGTACCTGGCCAGTGATACCTGTGTCTGTTTCTGCCTACATCTTCACAAATCCCAGCTAACTAGACATTGCAGCGTACCAGTAATACTCAGGGGCGCTGTCTGTAGATGACTTGGGATGAAGAGCAACCATTTACACCCTACTAGATCGTAATTCCTCTTATACAATGCTCCAATTATTAATTGAAATTCTCCTTTGATCGGTTCCTCCTTCTTCAAGGATTCTGTGGCTATCAACAGTGCTGGATCTTCCTTATGCTCAGCAGCAATGTCATTTAAGCAGAAAACTGAGATTTCATCCACGCTGCTGTGTTCTGCTAAAGGATTCCTTGAAAGATTGTAAGCGTCCTTGGGTTTGCTTCCACTTTTATATACCACTGTGACATCGTACTTCTGAAGCCTCAGTGCCTCAAGCCTCTTGGCAGTTGACTCGACAGACCCCTCAGGCTAGTCAGCCGACATAGACAATGGTGATCCGTTACAACAGTGAATGGTTTGCCAAATAAATGCATACCAAACAACTACAGAACTCTTTCATGGTAGTGGAGTAGTTTATCTCGGACTTGGAGAGTATGCTGGACACATATCCTATAACCTTTTCAACACTTCCCTGAATTTGCACTAGAACTGCACCTACCTCATAACCGCTAGCATTGGTGCGAAATTCTGTCTCGGCATTATTGTCATGGTGATGATGCCGTGTGGCTAGGGCCTCCTGGCGGGCAGACCGTTCGCCTGGTGCAAGTCTGTCGAGTTGACGCCACTTCGGCGACTTGCGTGTCGATTGGGAAGAAATGATGATGATAAGGACAATACAGCACCCAGTTCTTGAGCGGAGAAAATCTCCGACCCAGCCGGGAATCGAACCCGGGCCGTTAGGTATGACATTCCATCGCGCTGACCATTCAGCTACCAGGGGGACACATTATTGTCATACAATGCTTGGAATAGAGAAGATGTTAGCGCCTCCTTACGGACAAAGAAAGATCTTTCTTGTACCTCGTTTCAGGAAAGTTTGACATCTCCCTGCAGTAGTTCTGGCAAGTGGTGTTCTTGTTACAGAAGTCCATCATGAATCGCCAGTAGTATGTGCACATTCCGAAGAAACTTCTCATATCATGGATGTGCCGAGGAGTCGGAAAAATCTGTAACTGGTATTTTCTCTGGATTTGGACTACGCTATCGCCATTCACTAGATGCCCCAAGTTTTTTATTTCTTGGGCGGTGAAGTGGCACATTTTCGAAGCTAGGCAGAAGCCAGCAGTCTGAACACACTTCATCTCAGCTGTTAGGTGGCTTAGATGTTCTTCAACTGTTTTTGAAAGAGCAAGTGACAATATCATCGAGATTGCAAAAACACGTCGTCCATTTAAGGTCTCGAAGTACGTTGTGCATCAAACGTTTGAAGATGACTGGAGCAACAGCCCAACTGGCGTAACTTAAAAAAGATTTGAACACGTCTCACTCGCTTCACAGTCCAACACCGTGACCACATAAGCACGACACCGTCGTTTGTTTTGTTTTTCACTTAATGTTGCACTTGTTAAGCTTGGACCATTCACTGTTTCTATTTTGCTTTATTTTCACATTCCACTACACCTTCTTCCTGTTTTCATGCTCGATCTGTATTCAGTTTTTGACGTGCTGTCCACTGCGCTCTCTTCCCAGTAAATCTGAGGGGAATGCAATTATGAGGTTCCCCGTGGGTCCATGCTGATTTGTGAACAGAAGCTTATCTGTCTCAAGGAAATTAATTATATCCGAACTTAGAATATGTCAAGAATTTTGCAACACAACGGTGTTAAGGATATGGGTATGCAGGTTCATTCTCTTACGCTTCATATATACAAGCGTCGCCTGCGCATCTTACCAGCTGCTTGGGACCTTGCGCTGGGCGAGAGATCAGCGATAAGCGTGAGCTAGGTACGGGCCAATGCCACTTCACCGCCCAAGAAATAAAAAACTTGGGGCATCTAGTGAATGGCGATAGCGTAGTCCAAATCCAGAGAAAATACCAGTTACAGATTTTTCCGGCTCCTCGGCGCATCGTAAACCTGAACTGGGGTTCCCTCCGACCCTGGTCACTCAACTCTGTCAGTTGCTTCTCGACGCCTGGGATGCCTATTTCTATGTCCTTCTTTCCGGAGTTTGTCGATGATCAAACGATGGTATACCTGTATGATCTTCGTAGGTGAACGGTTTTTATAAACGCGAAATTTGAAACTTCAGATTTCATTTTGTTACTTTCAGTTGCCACGGCAGACTGGTACACGAGTGACTGGATAGAAACATTCGACTCAGTGATTTTACATAGGAGCAGAACTTTCTCGTGTTCTGAGTAAGTTCCTTCGCTATGATATGACGGTGGAAGTTGTATGCTTCACTCATCAAACTCTTCATATACGCATGTATTTCTAGCAACTTTTACTTGTCGACATTTCCACATTCTTTTTAGATCCGAGAGTGCAACAAAGTCTTTCCTCAGGCGTTTCTGAATTTTGTTGCAAAACCATCGCGGCGCTTTTCCGTCCTTAACCCACTTACTCGGCCCATTTTTCTCCCATTTAAACTTTTTCCCATAATTCCTCTATGTCCATCCAATTGTAACTAAATCATGTCCACGCACTGCCTAATGAGGTTGCTATCAACTGCTTATTTGCTCTTTCCAGCATAAATACTCCCCTAGCCTTCTTGATGGATTTATTAAATCTAGTAACTATCGTCTCTATGATTGCATAGCACTCCGTCTTCAGGCCACAAGTGACCCATCGGGACCATCCAACTGCCGTGTCATCCTCAGCTGAAGATGCGGATAGGAGGGGTGTGTGGTCAGCACACCGTTCTCCCAGTCGTTATGATGGTTTTCTTTGACCGAAGCCGCTGCTATTCGGTCGAGTAGCTCCTTAATTGGCATCACGAGGCTGAGTGCACCCCGAAAAATGGCAGCAGCGCGAGGCGGCCCAGATGGTCACCCATCCAAGTGTCGGCCACGCCCGACAGCGCTTAATTTCGGTGATCTGATGGGAACCGGTGTATCCACTGCGGCAAGGCCGTTGCCCCTATGATCACTAATTCCTGTCACTATAGTTTGTAGATATGAGGTCTAAAGCATTGCCGGTATGCATGGGTTGTCGAACTAGCTGCTCAGGTCCGTTTTCTGAAAACATGTGCAGAACTACTTCACAAGATTTTCTGTCTCGTACCACATGCAATGAATCGATATCTGCCCCAATCTATACTCAGTAGACAATCTTGTAGGTAGGGAAACCACAGCCATCAGTAGTCATCTTGGTTATTAATAAACCACTTCAACTGTATTTAGTCCTTTATTATTAGTTTTTCATTCTGACCCAAAATTAGCTCTTAATAGTTTTCATTTATTTTCCCCTTAGCAATGGATCACTATGGTAAGATTTGTTTAGGACCCATCCACTATATTGGAATCTGGCTATTTTATTCTATGACACACCACCATTTAGTGGTGTTTTGTTCTGATGGACAATGAATGTTGAGTGAAAAGGTTCTGTGCTTTCCCGCTCTAATATTTTAGTTATGCGAGTACTAACATTTTGATATACTCATGTATAAGTTTTTAATATTTAAAAAAAAATTTAAATCTTAAAACAATTTACCATAGCAGTGTGTACCTCAGGGTTTTTATTCTTTCTGAATTTATTGTTATACAGATGTTCACCTGAAGATGTGGTTTTTAGTGCCAGAAAACCCGGTACTGATCCAATAATGAAGGCCTAAATACAGCTGAAGTAGTTAACACCCAAGATGTATACTTGGCAGGTTAATGTCTTCTGCAACCAATATTGCATGATCAGGGTATTCCCATGCTACTAAGCATATCCTTTCATTGAATTATTCTACAACAGTTACGGCGGAATAGGGTGGCCAGTAAAACTGTGTGACGAGTTCATCTAGGCCGGTTACTCATGTCCAGATAACTACACAATTAGAGTGGATTAAATACTCAGTAGACACAATACTTTTGTCAACTGCATTGAACACTCCCTCTGGTGACATCTAACTTGCTGTTGCTCCTGCTGGTCCAGAGATTAGAATAGGCCCGAGGTATTCCTGCCTTTCGTAAGAGGCGACTAAAAGGAGTCTCACACATTTCGGTCTTTGTGATGGTCCCCTGTAGGGTTTGACCTCCATTTTTCAAAACTTTCCCGAAGAGTGAGCCAAGTGCGGAAGGGCGCCTTACATGGTGCATCGTGTCCATCATGCACTGAGACCTATCGCATTCTTTCTTGATGTGGATCTGCACTTCTGCTCATTCTCCAACTGTTGGGCGAGATCACCCTCCTGGGTGCGTATTTTTCCATCTGCTGCGCAGTATCGTTTTCTACACAGATAATGATAATGAAATTGTTTTCTTGGTTGCACCTGATATCCAGCATGGGAGCCAGTCTGTTGTGGTGGGGGCGCCACGTACCCTGTTGGTTGTGGCCCCCTGACCACACAGGGCTCACTCTGCCGATGCCTGCGCCGTTAACTCCCCATGCATGCAAGGGGTAGATGCCCATCCCCTGGGGCATTGGGACCTCCAGCAATGGCCATCCTGCCAGGTGGTCGTTGCTGCAGCAGGGTGGTGCCTGTGGGGAGGGGCCTGGTCAGAGTGGGTGGCATCATGGTGGATGACACACAATGAAGCGGAGTACATCATCTCTTGCTGGTGGTCAAACACCAGCAGTCTCTAAGCATTCACGGGCTCAATTCAATGCAAGGAAGTATGACCCCAAATCGTTCACCTTCCTGGCCACAGCATGAGAGAAATGCCAGGCTAAGGATGGCAGCAGCTCTTTTTCGCCCCAGTACCTTGTATGTTCAAGAGCGGATGGAGAATCTTTCATGATGATGAAGCCTCAGTTTTTTGTTGAGCATTTATAGGACAAATTTGGGGAGGTGGAGGGCTTCTCCAAAATGAGATCTGTGTCAGTCTTGATCAAAATAGCATCCTCTGCCCAGTCACAGGCGTTACTAGCTTGTGGCAAGCTGGGGGATGTTCCTGTAACAGAGCTTAAATATGGTCCAGGGTATAATATTTCACAGGGACCTTCTTTTGCAGTCCGATGATGAGCTGCACGCCAATTTAGAACAGCGAGGTGTACATTTTGTTCAGCGTGTCCACTGGGGCCTGAGGGATAATCAGGTTGCCACCAGTGTCATTATCTTGGCCTTCGAGAGTGATACATTACCCAAGAAGGTCAAGGTGATGGTCTACCGCTGTGATGTGAAACCCTATATCCCTCCCCAAATGCTGTGCTTTAAATGTTGGAAGTTTGATCGTATGTCTTCCTGCTGTACTTCCAGTGTCACATGTCGAGATTGCAGACAGCCATCACATCACAATGCTCCATGTGCCCCACCTCCCATCTGTGTCAACTGTGAAGAGCACCATTCGCCTTGCTCGCCAGACTACAGGATTCCCCAGAAAGACCGACTGACCTACACTGAGGCTAAGAGGAAATCTGAACGTCTACATCCTGTACGCATGACAACATCTTATGCTGCCGCTACAACAGTTTTAGCCCCACCAGCTTCGCCAACCCCAGTCACCTCAAAGAGCCAGAAGACTGCACCTGCCCCCTTGATGGTGGGGGGCACTTCCCTCCCTGCTGCTCCTGCACCACCTACTACAGGAGCAACACTCCCCTCCCCTCAACCACCAGGTATGTCTGTCCTCACTTCTAAGCTGGAGAAGCGTACAACTTCTTTGGCTGCTCTCGCTAGGAAGGGGTCCCTTGGGTCACTCCCTTCCCAGGTTTCTGCTAGTGGGAAAGATGACACCCACCAGTGGCTGAAGAGCCCAAAAGCAGCTGGTCGCAGGGCTCCATGCTTCTCCTCACTCCCGGAGACTGAATCAGTGAAGTCCTCCTAGCCAGGGAAACCCAAGGAACAGCGAGAGAAATCCAAAAAGAAGGTCCTCAGGACCAAGGGAATTGCAGTGATACCCACACCACCACTACCTCCAAGCTCTGCGTCTGTGAATGAGGTGGAGATTCTGGCGTCTGCTGAGGACTTAGATCTCGCTGGACCCTCAGACAAAATGGATATAGATTCCTCAGACAAAAAGTCGGTGGCAGCAGGTGACCCTGAGGCGTAAACTACCTTATTGAATATTCCATGCCTTCCCAGTCTCACAACGACGTCATCCTCCAGTGGAATTGTGGCGGTTTCTTCCACCATCTGGATGAGCTATGGCAACTGTTAAGCTTTACACCTGCTTTCTCCATTGCCCTCCAGGAAGCCTGGTTCCAGGCAATGCGGACCCCTTTCCCCCGTGGCTGTAAGGGATACTACAGGAAAAGTAGCGACTGTAATCGAGTGTCAGGTGGAGTTTGCGTTTATGTCCTAAACTTAGTCTGTTGTGAACCTGTGCCCCTTAAAATCCCTCTTGTAGCTGCGGCTGTCAGAATACGGATGACGCAGGAAATAACTGTCTGCAATGTATATCTTCATCCAGATGGTGTAGTATCCCTGAATGTATTAACTGCACTGATTGATCAACTCGCTAGAACTTTCCTACTTTTGGGAGATTTTAATGCCCATAACCCCTTGTGGGGTGGCACCGTGCTTACTGGCCAAGGCAGAGATGTCGAAACTTTACTGTCTCAGTTCGACCTCTGCCTCTTAAATACTGGGGCCGCCACACATTTCAGTGTGGCTCGAGGTATTTACTCGGCCATTGATTTGTCAATCTGCTTCCCAGGACTTATCCAATCTATCCACAGGAGAACACATGACGACCTGTGTGGTAGTGACCACTTCGCCATCTTCCTGCCACTGCCCCAGCTTCAAGCACATGGACACCTGCCCAGATGGGCTTCAAACAAGGCAGACTGGGAAACTTTCAACTCTGTGGTCACCGTTGAATCTCCCCCACACGGTAACATCGATATGATGGTTGAGCAGGTGACTACAACAATCGTTTCTGTGGCAGAAAACACGATCCCTCGCTCTTTAGGGTGCCCCTGGCGAAAGACAGTCCCTTGGTGGTCGCCGGAAGTTGCTGAAGCAATTAAGGAGCGTTGGTGAGCTCTACAGTGGCATAAGTGGCATCCTTCCCTGGAGCACCCCATAACCTTTATACGGCTCTGTGCTCGTGTTCGCCAACTTATCAGTTGACGGAAGCAGGTATGTTGGGAGAGATATGTCTCGACCATTGGGTGCCATACGTCACCTTCCCAAGTCTGGGCAAACATCAAACGTGTTTTCGGGTATCAGACCCCAACAGGTGTCCCCAGTGTTAACATAAATGGCGTGTTATCTACCAACACAAAGGCTATTGCCGAGCACTTTGCTGAGCACTGTGCTCGAGTCTCTGCAACGGAGAATTATCCCCCAGCCTTTCGCACTCTCAAACGGCGGCTGGAAGGGAAAGTACTCTCGTTCACTACACACCACAGTGAATCCTATAACACCCCATTTACAGAGTGGGAGCTCCTCAGTGCCCTTGCACATTGCCCCAACACAGCTCCTGGACCAGATCAGATCCTCAGTCAGATGATTAAACACCTCTCATCTGACTACAAGCGATATCTCCTCGTCATCTTCAACTGGATCTGGTGCAATGGCGTCTTTCCATTGCAATGGCGAGAGAGCACCATCATTCCGGTGCTCGAACCCGCTAAAAACCCACTTGATGTGGATAGTTATTAGCCTCTCAGCGTCACTAACGTTCTTTGTAAGCTGCTGGAACGTATGGTGTGTCAGCAGTTGGGTTGGGTTCTGGAGTCATGTGGCCTACTGGCTGTATGTCAGGGCGGCCTCTGCCATGGTCGCTCTACCACTGATAATCTTGTGTCCCTAGAGTCTGCCATCTGAACAGCCTTTTCCAGACGCCAACATCTGGTTGCCATCTTTTTTGTTTTGCAAAAAGTGTATGACATGACCTGGCGACATCATATCCTTGCCAATTAACACGAGTGGTGTCTCCGAAGCCCACTCTCGATTTTTATCCAGAATTTCCTGTCGCGTCGTACTTTCCGTGTCCAAGTTGGTGCCTCCCATAGTCTCCCCCCCCCCCCCCCCCCCCCCCATAACCAGGAGAATGGGGTCCCGCAGGGCTCTGTATTGAGTGTGTCTATTTTTAGTGGCCATTAATTGTCTAGCAGCAGCTGTATGGCCATCCATCTCACCTTCTCTGTATGCAGACGACTTCTGAATTTCATACTGCTCCACCAGTACTGGTGTCGCTGAGCGGCGCCTACAGGGAACCATCCACAAGGGGCAGTCATGGGCTCTACCCCACGGTTTCCAGTTTTCGGCCGCAAAGTATGTGTTATGCACTTCTGTCAGCATCGTACCGTTCATCCATAACCAGAACTTTACCTTAACCCTAGAATAGCAAGGTGGGGTAAAAAAATTACCCCAGTCGATATAATTTTTTATCCTACGTTGGTGACACTGGCTTCTCGGACGGGAGTCATTGTTTACCTCTCCAGTCAATATTGTTGTTCACGTTCAGGAGGCTATAATCCCTCAGGCTTTATTTTCCATGCTCCTTTAACAGTTGAAGTGTGAAATTTTGCGTTCGGTGTAAAAAATCACCCCACCTTGTTATTTAGGTTAAATTTTACTGTTTATAAAATAGGTGATACTTTGTTTTGCAGTCGTAGAAAATGTCTTCTCATAAACTGTTAAGAACTCCAGAGGAAATAATAAGAGAATTTTAGCGTCAAGAGGCTCAAAACGTCTATTACAGTGAATCAGACGAAGATGTGAGTGAACCTGAAGACGGTCATATCACAGACGACCAGGAGGATGATGAATTCGATGTACCGCCATTTGAGGTTGATTCATCAGACGAAAGAGATAGCCAAGTAAGGACAATTTTATATGGTAGAAATGGGCATTATTGGAACACACATCACTTCAACAAAAAAGCGTCGAGAGTGCCAGCAAAGAATATAATGGTACATGCACTTGGTGCACTAGGCAAGGAAATAAACGAAACGGCTCCCCTGAAATTATTTGAATTGTTTACTAGTGACATGGTTTCACTAATAGTTACGTACACAAACCAAAAAATTGCTAATTGAAGGGAAATACTCACATCACCGCAGTGGTATATTGGAGATACCAACCAAAACGAAATAAAGTACTTTTTATGAGTGGAACTCTAAAAAAATGCGCATCTCAATTGTACTGATGTGTGGTCTGTAGTATACGGGTCCCCATTTTTCCGAAGAGTTATGATGAAAAACCGATTCGAGTTTTTGATCAATAATCTAAGATTTGATGACCAACATACCAGATTGCAAAGAAGAACGGCAGACAAGTTCGCTGCATTTCGTGATTTGTGGTGTATGCTTGTCAAACATAGTCGAGAAATGTACACTCCCTCTGCCCTCCTAACCATTGACGAGACACTCCTTAGCTTCCGACGCAGATGCCCATTCAAAATGTATCTGCCAAGCAAGCCGGACAAATATGGGCTAAAGATAATTTCATTATGTGACGCGAAGATATATTATTTTTATGCAGGAATTCCATATTTGGGGAAAGAGACTAGGAACAAATGTGTTTCAGTTCCTACATATTATGTGATGAAATTATGTGAACCTGTATATGGAACATCCGGAACATTACAATGGACAACTGGTTTGCTTCTTGTGAAGTAACCGACAAACTGGCTGACAAAAAGTTGACAATGGTTGGCACCTTACGCAAGAATAAACCATAAATACCTGAATCCCTGCTTCAAACCAAGAATAGGCCAGTTCCTTCAGGTATATTCATTTACGGGAGAGGAAAAAATGTTGGAGTCATACATTCCAAAGAAAAATTAAAAATGTTATTCTCTTGTTGACGATGCATGAGGTAGGTGAAATAGATGAGAAGACAAAGAAATCGAACATAGTACTTTTCT
The DNA here is from genome assembly GCF_021461395.2 of Schistocerca americana. NCBI lineage: Eukaryota > Metazoa > Arthropoda > Insecta > Orthoptera > Acrididae > Schistocerca > Schistocerca americana. The sequence goes on from NC_060130.1 coordinate 88,531,852, forward strand.
ACAATGATAACAAAGGGGGAGTCGCTGTATTTGATTTACTATGCCACAACAAGACAAGAGCACGAAAAACCAGGCGCTGGACAATGCGATACATGTATGGGCTTTTAGATACATCAGGAATAAATGCCTATGTCTTGTATAAGGATAATGGCGGCAAAATAAGCCGAAGCAATTTTCTCAAGTCGTTGGCATTCGGGTTGGTTGAAGCAGAAACGAAGGACAAAATCACGAGAAAAAATTTACCCAAAGAGCTTCGCATAACCATGGAACAGATTTTGACACATTTTGGGAGCGATATTCCAAGTGAAATTCCAAGATCAGCAGCACAACCAGAAACGATCTCAAAAAAAAAAGTGGACGATGTTTTCTTTGCAGCCGAAAAGAAGACCGGAAAAGTTCCTTTGAATGCTGTGTGTTCGAAACCAGTGTGCAAGGACCATTGGAAAAATATTTGTCAAAGTTGCCACAGCAGTTTAGTTTCAAAATGTTTGGTATATTCAAAATATCATCAAATATTGAAAATAATTTATAAAATCTGTGTTTCCTTTCACATGAGGAACTATTTTTTCTTAGTTGTTAGCTTTATACCTTTTACTAATTTACATGTTATTTCCTTCAATGATTCTTATGCCTTTTCATTTATTCTAGTGTGTTTTGCAATGTCATAACACAATGGGTAACTGAATGCAATATATAAGTGCAGTGTCATATTTCTGTATATGACAACCATGATACAATAACATGTTATAGTTATGATTTGTTTTGTCATGTTATAAAACTTAACTATACTTTGTAATAAATGTTTCATATTGTGTGATTATTACTTATGTTACTCCAGAACCTTCTTTGTGAAAGAAATAATTCAGAAAAACGTGGGGTAAATTTTTACCCCGCCTTGTTATTTATGCCTCGGGATTAGCACCTTGTTACTCTAGGGTTAATGACTATCTACTCACTGTAGTGGAGACATATCGATTCTTATGACTGGCTTTTGACGCCCAGTTGACTTGGCTTCCTCACCTTCGTCAGTTTAAGCCTAAGTGCTGGCTGGCAGCCCCTCAATGCCCTCCGTAGCCTGAGCAACAACAACTGGGGTGCAGATCGCTCTACGCTGCTGCAGCTCTACAGAGCCCTTGTTCAATCCCGCCTTGACTATGGGAGTCTGGTTTATGGTTCGGCGGCGCCCTCAGCGTTGCGTTTCCTCGACCCAGTGCACCACTGTGGTGTTAGCCTAGCGACAGGAGCTCTTAGGACGAGTCCGGTGACCAGCGTCCTTGTGGAAGCCGGAGTGCCTCCATTGCAGGTTAGGCGTGCACAACTGATAGCCAGTTATGCAGCACATATTCGTAGTTCTCCTGCACATCCGAATCGCCAACTCCTTTTCCCATCCACAGCGGTTCATCTCCTGTATCGGCGGTCCAGGTCAGGGCTTCCTATTGCAGTTCATGTCCGATCCCATCTTTCTGAACTGAAGTCCTTGCATTTATCACCTATTCTTGAGGCCCATTCACGTACACCTCCATGGTGTACACCTAGGCCGCAGCTTCGCCTGGACCTTTCACACGGCCCTAAGGACTCGGTCAACCCCGCAGCTCTCCGCTGCCACTTCCTCTCGATTCTTGACGAGTAGCGAGGCCACAAAGTGGTTTACACCGACGGTTCAATGTTCGTTGCTCATGTCAGCTTCGCGTATGTCTATGGAGGACATACTGAACAGCATTCTTTGCCTGATGGCTGCAGTGTTTTCACTGTTGAGCTGGTGGCTATATTTTGTGCTCTTGAGCACATCCGTTCATGCCCTGGGGAGGCGTTTCTTCTGTGTACTGACTCCTTGAGCAGCGTACAAGCTCTCGACTAGTGCTACCCTTGTCATCCTTTAATTGCGACCATCCAGGAGTCCATGTATGCCCCGGAATGGTCTGGTTGTTCACTGGTGTTTGTCTGGTCCCCCAAGGTCACATTGGAATCGCAGGCAACGAACTTGCCGACAGGCTGGCCAAACAGGTTACAGGGAAACCGCTTATGGAGATCAGCTTCTCTGCAACTGACCTGCGTTCAGTACTACGCCACAAGGTTTTGCGGCTTTGGGAGATGAAATGGCATAACCTCTGCATGCACAACAAACTGCGTGCCATTAAGGGGACTATGAATGTGTGGCAGTCCTACGTGCAGGTCTCTCGTAGGGACTCTGTGGTTCTCTGCCGGCTCTGCATTGTCCATGCTTGGGTGACACACGACCACCTCCTGCGCCGTGATGACCCACCTCAGTGCCGGTGCGGCGCCCGGCTGACAGTGGCCCATATCTTGGTGAGTTGTCCTTCTTTGACTGCCCTGCGATGGACTCCTCAGTTACGAGACTCGTTGCCATTAATTTTAGCTGACAACGCCTCATCGGCTAATTTAGTTTTACATTTTATATGCGACGGTGGGTTTTATCATTCTATATAGGTTTCAGCGTATGTCCTTTGTCCCTTTGTGTTTTCCACTCGAATGCTTTTAGGGTGGACGTTTTAATGTGTCGTAGAGTGGGTGGCTTTTCCTTTTTATTCTCGTGATCGACCAGCCACGGTCATCTGCTCTCTTTTTTTTACCCCTGTTACCTGTTTCTTCCTTCTCTCTGTGGTTTTCTTTTCCTGTTTTTGTCCATAGTAGTGTTGGTTGTCCTTCTGTCGTTCTTCTGGTTCTTCCTTTCTCTTGTTATTGTGCTGTACATCTCCTTTCTTTTCTTCTTTCCGTTGTGTAATTATTTTACTGGGAACAAGGGACCAATGACCTCGCAGTTTGGTCCCTTTCCCCCCTTCTTTTAAACCAACCAACCAATCTAACTTGCTGTTCTGATGTACGTTCCATGCCTCATCAAATATTTCGGATCTTTCTACTTTGCATTTCACGCAGCTCTCAGTTCTGACAATAATCTGAGTGCGACAGCTTTTCTGAAGGGCAGTAAATTCAGGAACTTTGTTACATATGCTATGGAAATTTACTGTTAAAATTATTTGGCAGCCAAAGTGGCTTCACTTTGCACATGTTTTGATTTTGCTCTCTGCACACTGACTGGCAATCATTCATCACAGGACCTCAGACTATCACCTAGCCTAAAAAGTCCCTCGTGCACTCCACAAGTACTCTGCTATCCAAGTAACTGCTTCCTATGTTTAGCACAACCCTGATGATCAAGAGGAATCCTATGATTCTCCACCCCACAGTCAGCGCTGAAAGACATATTTGGTCCTTCCTCTTCACGAGGACCACAGGACAGGACAGGACCAATTACTCTCTGAAGGTTTAGTGATGTCACTTGCAGCAGCTTCTCCATTTCCTCCCAGATAACCTATCGTTCAGCTGGCAACACTATGTGAGCCCAATTAATAGGTGAGTGAGTCGCAGTACTCATATGTTATTTTACCGAGGGCTGCTTTATCTGTATTTTCTCTGCTCTGAATTTTAAAGTATCCGAAAACTGATGCAAATGGCTACCACTCACCAATGTTTTTCCTCGGTCAGCCCATATCCCACGGATTCTGATAGTAGCTTCCTTCCCTGCATTGTCTATAGTGGTAGCAGAGCACAATTCTTCATCATGACAATAATTTACTTATGCACATATCTTTATAGATGAGCTATGGCTGCTCACAGCAATTACTGATCCAAGGTTCTCATTGACCACCTACAGTGCTTATGATTGTCAATGGCATGTAGATTTCTTTTGTAAACCTGAGTAGCTTTATGTAGTTGACAAAAGCTTCACAGTTTAACTGAGCATATCAATTGATGATAGGAACTCGTTTCATTGATGATGGTGGGACAATGACTTCAACTGCAAATGACCGGCCTGAGCTACCTTCACTGTGTGTGCTTGTTGAAATAGCTTTGTCAATCTGGATCTCTGATGTTCCAGAGTCTATAACTGCTTGCGATGCCTGCAAGAAGTTTCACCTAAAAATAAAACGAGACTACATTCTGTTAAAATGACAGACCGAACTGGCTGTGTTCTGTCTTTGATAGTTGTTCATACAATACATGTTCCTTTCAGTCACAGAACACAGTCTTCTCTAGCTGGCAACAATAAGCGTTCAACATTATAGAAAAAGTTGACTAGTGCCCAGACAGATTGGCCAATGATGATGATGTAAATGGGTTTTCCTGACATCTGGGTAGCTGTCACCCATGAAGGATTTTCATCTGTGGTGATCTCATCACGATAGATGGTTGCCTCACTTAGTTGTCCCAAATTTGGTAGACAGTAGGCTGATACCTCTATTACAGTGAGAGGGAGAGACTGCAGCATGTTGGGGAGCGACCTCATCTAGGGTACTGCGATGCCTTTTGTCCCACAGGTTGACTATAATCAACTGCAGTCGAGTGGTGCGAATGGGACTGTCATGATGGTTGACGTCTTGCAGTGTCATAGTTGTCTAGCTCTTATCTTCTATCTCTGCCATAGGTTGTAAAATATACAGGGTGTCTGCAGTGAAAACTCGCATGTTGTCTTCTGTCTGCCAAATGTCTGTTCTTCTGTGGAGCACTGTACTTGGCAGACGAGTTGATTGTACCTGCACTACTTGGGTGCTGGGTTATCGTTTGACAATGGTGGCTTAGGTCCAAGTTGGCCAAGTCTATTCTTCATGGTTCATTTGAGTGGTCACATGTGTTGGTGCCAAAAATTGATACATCTCTTCAACATTTTCTATTACCTCTTGACTTATGAGCTGATATTTCTTGTGTACTAGATCCAAGAGTTCTGTCTGCCATAAAATGCTGTATCTTTTCTCTTAAGACCTGGCACATGAGAAAGGTGAGGAAATGGTAGTTTTCTGCCACTTCCTTAGGGATGACATTTGGGTGTTGATCATACTTCTTTCCTTGGACTCTTTCTCTGTTGTCTTTCCTTCATACACTGATACCACATGATGAATTCTTCTGTTTTTGTGACTTACTTTCCCAGAAGAGCTGGGTACATGTCTTCTGTGACTCCATCCATCAAATGTGACGTTTAGTGAACTTCTGTCAAATTAGACCTCACAAAGATGCAAAGGGCCAAAACATTCTGTATGGAAGACCGTGTCATTTCGCCATGATGTTAGGCCCTGCTCCTTAGTTGTCCTTCCTCTAAGCAGATTTGCCATTGATTGTCACCAAATGTTTTCTCCAATTTGGTGTGGAATTTGTTCCAGATCTTTAGCTTATCTTCCTTGTTCTCAAACCATAGTTGGGTTTGCCATTCAAGTAAATGCATACAGTTGCCAACCACATCATGTTGTATCTGGTGACTGTTAAAACCTTTCAGCCATTTCATCAGGTCCTAACCAGAGTCTCCACAAAACGCTAATGAATGCCTGATGTGCAGCTGACTTACTCCTAGCTCATAATCCATTGGTCTCCTGAATATATGGGCCACTGGTATGAAGTGCTGCTCGTATCTCGATTGGTATCTGTATAGGTGACAGCTTTTATGTTGCCTAACTAGAACCACATAGATGTAGATGTTTTGAAGTGCCCAATATCTCCACCGAACAATGCCACATTATAACCGCACTCAACTTCGAATGTGAATTGTCGTCAATGAAATATGACATGTATCACTGAAAGGGTGCAGCTATTTACAGAAATTTTGAATATTCCAGAATGCTGCTATTTATACATACTGTACACTTAATATTGAAGAATACTCAAACATTAAAAAATATATCAAAACCCTTGCAGATTTGATAAATACTAAGTAATAAATAACTGCAGGTGGTAGGGTTTGAACTGGTGACCTGTAGCATGCCTGCCAGGAACACTAACCACTACACCGCACTGTCTACAGCATAGCTTGTGGCAATGTTCATTACATATACATACACAACATAAATGAATCAACATTAGTATTCAAGACCATCTTTGGGGCATATTTTAAATAAAATGTCTTTATTTAAGCTAGTTTCATGTGATGTTTGTGAATGAACCATCACACCATAAATCTGTGCTGACACCATTTTAAAGTATTGTAAACCCAGATCTTTGTGACTGTCTTGGGTTTTCTTGTGTTTGACAGCTGGGATATCAGTCTGCTATTTTTGGCATATTTAATGTTGATGAACAGATTGTCAATATGCATAATCTTGTTCATTTTCATTTGTGTGTAGCAAGCAGATTAGAATAAGGAGAAATATAACAATTGGTATTTTTAGTTTCTTGAAATGCAGTCTACAAGACTGTTTACTTTTGACCCATCATATGCTTTTGATTGTCTTTTTACCAAATATGATTATTATTATTATTATTATTGTTATTATTATTATTATTATTATTATTATTATTATTATTTCAACAGAGGGGTTACCCCATAGCAAGAACTCCATATGTCAAGTAATTGTGGAAAAAGGCATAGTAGGCATTGAACAATAGCTTGTCAGGAACACATGACTTAAGTTTACTTAACTCTTTCAAGTCTGGTGGTACAATTTGTGTACCACCTTATGTTCCACCAAGGTTGTATGGTGGTACATTATTTGTACCACCAATTTGGATGCGTAGAACAGCGCATTATCATGGTAGATTACTTGAACTACTAGTAGTGCATGTTCTTTGTAGTTCTTAGATGTATGCACTAGATGTCAGTTGTTACTGGGTTCGTGTAGCAGCACCAGTACTCCATATTTCTACGACAGGTGTGCTCAAGTACACTGTGGAGACATTGTTTGTGGAACATTGTTATTTGATACCTGCTAGCGGAGGTTTCCAACAAAATTTCTATTGGAATATGTAAGTACATTTGTTTATTGTAGTTTTTGTGTTGTTAAGACTATTTCTATGAGAAATTATTAAAATGTATCTAATTATTCATTGGTTCAAAATATGTACCACTGTACCACAACAGTCAGTCTACTTCAACCATAGGTAAATCTTACTCTTTACTTTTCAGTAATAATGAGGGGTCAGCGAAAGCTGACTGAGTCTGAAATTTTGAAAGCCCTTGAAGAGGATATTCCATTTGACATATCATTTGATAGTGGGGACAGTGATGACACCAATGACAATTCTTATTGTCTGGAACCAACTACATCCAAAACTATTCTATTTGATTCTGATACGTCAAGTGATTCTGAGGATGAGTGCCCAGATACCATTTCAGTGATTAGGTCACCAGAGACTGAGCTAAGTCAAACCGTCACAGTGCATCAGACACCATCTGAGATTGCTGATCATCAGTCGAAGACTGAACATAAGTGGAGCAAAATTGCTGATGCCCGTGCATTTACTTCCCAGTGTGGTCCCAGTGTTTTTATTGTGGAGTTAGGCACACCAACACCATATCAGTTATTTGAAGTTCTGCTTTCAGATGATATTATGGATTTAATTTTGTTTCAGACAAACTTATATGCGCAACAGTCATCTCTGATGACTGGTACTTATGTGCCAGTATCCATGGCAGAATTAAAAACATTCTTAGGGATAAATATCTTGATGGGCATAAAACCACTTCCTAGTTATGGGGACTACTGGAGTTCAGGTGCTGATCTACATGATAGTTATGAGAGTCAGCTGATGTCAAGGAGGCTTTTCGAATGGTTTCTCACCAACGTACATTTGAATGACAATAGTAAAATGCCACAACGAGGGGACATCAACTGTGATAAACTTTATCAGTTGCATCCTTTCCTAGAAAGAATTTCACATAACTTTCAGAAAGCACTTAATCCAAATGAATGTATGGCAGTGGACGAATCTATGATTAAATTTAAAGGAAGATCTTCTATAAAACAGGAGTTGCCAAATAAGCCTATCAAGAGAGGCTACAGGGTGTGGGTACTAGCAGACAACTCTGGCTATGCATGGGAATTGGATATTTACACAGGAAAGAAAGATAATGCTGTGGAAAAGAAACTGGGAGAAAGAATTGTGAAAGACCTCACTGAAAATATTAAAGGTAAGGATCACAGAGTTAACTTTGATAATTATTTCAGTAACCCAGATCCCTCCCATGAATCATGGACCTTGCCGTTGGTGGGGAGGCTTGCGTGCCTCAGCGATACAGATGGCCATACCGTAGGTGCAACCACAACGGAGGGGTATCTGTTGAGAGGCCAGGCAAACGTGTGGTTCCTGAAGAGGGGCAGCAGTCTTTTCAGTAGTTTCAGGGGCAACAGTCTGGATGATTGACTGATCTGGCCCTGTAACACTAACCAAAACAGCCTTGCTGTGCTGGTACTGTGAACGGCTGAAAGCAAGGGGAAACTACAGCCGAAATTTTTCCCGAGGGCATGCAGCTTTACTCTATGGTTTAATGATGGTGGCGTTCCTCTTGGGTAAAATATTCTGGATAATGTAGTCCCCCATTTGGATCTCCAGGCGGGGACTACTCAAGAGGAGATCATTATCAGGAGAAAGAAAACTGGCATTCTACAGATCGGAGTGTGGAATGTCAGATCCCTTAATCGGGCAGGTAGGTTAGAAAATTTAAAAAGGGAAATGGATAGGTTAAAGTTAGATATAATTGGAATTAGTGAAGTTCGGTGGCAGGAGGAACAAGACTTTTGGTCAGGTGAATACAGGGTTATAAATACAAAATCAAATAGGGGTAATGCAGAAGTAGGTTTAATAATGAATAAAAAAATAGGAGTGCAGGTAAGCTACTACAAACAGCATAGTGAACACATTATTGTGGCCAAGATAGACATGAAGCCCATGCCTTCTACAGTAGTACAAGTTTATATGCCAAGTAGCTCTGCAGATGATGAATAAATTGATGAAATGTATGATGAGATAAAAGAAATTATTCAGGTAGTGAAGGGAAACGAAAATTTAATAGTCATGGGTGACTGGAATTCGAGAGTAGGAAAAGGGAGAGAAGTAAACATAGTAGGTGAATATGAATTGGGGGTAAGAAATGAAAGAGGAAGCCGTCTGGTAGAATTTTGCACAGAGCATAACTTAATCATAGCCAACACTTGGTTCAAGAATCATAAAAGAAGGTTGTATACATGGAAGAATCCTGGAGATACTAGAAGGTATCAGATAGATTATATTATGGTAAGACATAGATTTTGGAACCAGGTTTTAAATTGTAAGACATTTGCAGTGGCAAATGTGGACTCTGACCACAATCTATTGGTTATGAACTGTAGATTAAAACTGAAGAAACTGCAAAAACGTGGGAATTTAAGGAGATGGGACCTGGGTAAACTGACTAAATCAGAGGTTGTACAGAGTTTCAGGGAACAATTGACAGGAATGGGGGAAAGAAATACAGTAGAAGAAGAATGGGTAGCTCTGAGGGATGAAGTAGTGAAGGCAGCAGGGGATCAAGTAGGTAAAAAGACGAGGGCTAGTAGAAATCCTTGGGTGACAGAAGAAATATTGAATTTAATTGATGAAAGGAGCAAATATAAGAATGCAGTAAATGAAGCAGGCAACAAGGAATACAAATGTCTCAAAAATGAGATCGACAGGAAGTGCAAAATGGCTAAGCAGGGAAGGCTACAGGAGAAATGTAAGGATGTAGAGGCTTAACTCACTAGGGGCAAGATAGCTACTGCCTACAGGAAAATTAAAGAGACCTGTTCAGAAAAGAGAGCCACTTGTATGAATATAAAGAGCTCAGATGGAAACCCAGTTCTAAGCAAAGAAGGGAAAGCAGAAAGGTGGAAGGAGTATATAGAGGGTCTATACAAGGGTGATGTACTTGAGGACAATATTATGGAAATGGAAGAGGATGTAGATGAAGATGAAATGGGAGATTTGATACCGCGTGAAGAGTTTGACAGAGCACTGAAAGATCTGAGTTGAAACAAGGCCCCAGGAGTAGACAACATTCCATTAGAACTACTGACGGCCTTGGGAGAGCCAGTTCTGACAAAACTCTACCATCTGGTGAGCAAGATGTATGAGACAGGCAACATACCGTCAGACTTCAATAAGAATATAATAATTCCAATCCCAAAGAAAGCAGGTGTTGACAGATGTGAAAATTACCGAACTATCAGTTTAATAAGTCACAGCTGCAAAATACTAAGGTGAATTCATTACAGACGAATGAAAAAACTGGTAGAAGCCAACCTCAGGGAAGATCAGTTTGGATTCCGTAGAAATGTTGGAACAAGTGAGGCAATACTGACCTTACGACTTATCTTAGAAGAAAGATTAAGGAAAGGCAAACCTACGTTTATAGCATTTGTAGACTTAGAGAAAGATTTTGTCAATGTTGACTGGAATACTCTCTTTCAAATTCTAAAGGTGGCAGGGGTAAAATACAGGGAGCAAAAGGCTATTTAGAATTTGTACAGAAACCAGATGGCAGTTATAAGAGTCAAGGGGCATGAAAGGGAAGCAGTGGTTGGGAAGGGAGTGAGACATGGTTGTAGCCTCTCCCCGATGTTATTCAATCTGTATATTGAGCAAGCAGTAAAGTGAGCAAGCAGTAAAGGAAACAAAAGAGAAATTCAGAGTAGGTATTAAAATCCATGGAGAAGAAATAAAAACTTTGAGGTTCGCCGATGACATTGTAATTCTGTCAGAGACAGCAAAGGACTTGGAAGAGCAGTTGAACGGAATGGACAGTGTCTTGAAAGGAGAATATAAGATGAAAATCAACAAAAGCAAAATGAGGATAATGGAATGTAGTCGAATTAAGTCGGGTGATGCTGAGGAAATTAGATTAGGAAATGAGACACTTAAAGTAGAAAAGGAGTTTTGCTATTTGGGGAGCAAAATAACTGATGATGGTCAAAGTAGAGACGATATAAAATGTAGACTGGCAATGGCAAGGAAAGTGTTTCTGAAGAAGAGAAATTTGTTACCATCAAGTATAGATTTAAGTGTCAGGAAGTCCTCTCTGAAAGTATTTGTATGGAGTGTAGCGATGTATGGAAGTGAAATGTGGAAGATAAACAGTTTGGACAAGAAGAGAATAGAAGCTTTCGAAATTTGGTGCTACAGAAGAATGCTGAAGATTAGATGGGTAGATCACATAACTAATGAGGAGGTATTGAATAGAATTGGGGAGAAGAGGAGTTTGTGGCACAACTTGACAAGAAAAAGGGACTGGTTGGTAGGACATGTTCTGAGGCATCAGGGGATACAAATTTAGCATTGGAGGGCAGCGTGGAGGGTAAAAATTGTAGAGGGAGACCAAGAGATGAATACACTAAGCAGATTCAGAAGGATGTAGGTTGCAGTAAGTACTAGGAGATGAAGAAGCTAGCACAGGATAGAGTAGCATGGAGAGCTGCATCAAACCAGTCTCAGGACTGAAGACCACAACAACAACAACAGCCCAGATCTCCTTCAAGATTTGAAAGAAAACAAAATACATGCTTGTGGTACAGTGAACCCAAGTGGAAAATCTTTACCTATGCTGAAAAGTGACAAGGAAATGAAAAAGAGTCACTATGATTGGGCTACTAGCAATATAGACCTTAGTGTGATGGAGTGGAAAGGTAAGAGATCTGTCCATCTGCTTTCAAATTTCCATAATCCAACCCAAACATCAGAGGTTACAAGAAAGGAAAAAGATGGAAACGAAATAAAAGTTTCTTGCCCCATTACTCTCTCCGATTACAATGCCAACATGAATTGTGTAGATAAATTTGATCAGCTGAAGAACGTATATGCAACTGACAGAAAGAGCAGAAAGTGGTAACACAGAAAATTTGCGTACTTTATTGATGTCACTGTGGTGAATGCTTTCATCATCCATACAAAAATGCAGTTGCCTAAGATGACTCTGAAGGCTTTCAGAAGAGAAATCACAAGGGATTTAGTGGCACCTGCCTTGGTAGCTTCAAGAGGTAAAAAGCGAAGTCTGAGGAGCCATCTCCAGTTCAACAAGAAGAAACCCAATGTTCCGAAATCTGTGCACCTTGAAAGTTCATCTCATCAGCCACAAAGATGTACAAGGAGGAGATGTGCAGCATGAAGTTCCAAGAAACAACAAATTCGCACTGACTGTATGTGTAGTGTGTGTAAGGTTCCTCTATTCTTAGGGAAAAGGAAGACATGCTTCCAAGACTATCATGCATCTTGATGCACTGTGGTACAAAAAATGAACCACCTCCCTTGTGACCAACAATGATTATAAAAAATTAATTTTTGTGTACAATGGTAATAATTATGTTCATTCTATTATAAATATGTT